>NC_135518.1:2046957-2098845 GCF_051989575.1 Stigmatopora nigra | reverse complement strand
ATCGGATGTTGAAGTCATAACACATAAAGCAGAGCACATACCAAGTTGTGTTCTAAAAATTACGAGTCTTAGTCAAGATGATTAAATATACAAATCCATTTCATGAAAATATTTCTAGACACAAGGCGGCCCGGTGGCACGAGTGGTTAGCGCGTCGGCCTCAAAGCACTGGGGCCCAGGGTTTAAATCAAGGTCATGGGTGTGGAGTTTGCGTGTTCTCCCCGGGCGTGCATGGGTTTCCTCCCACATTCCAAAAACATGCATGGTAGGCTGAATTGACGCTCTAAATTGCCTATGGGTATGGGTGTGAGTGCATGGTATTCCGTCCGTCTCCATGTGCCCTGCGATCGGCTGGCCGCCAATTCAGGGTGTCCCCTGCCTCTGGCCTGGAGTCAGCTGGGAAAGGCTCCAGCACCCCCCACAACCCCACTGATGATAAAGCAGTTCAGAAAATGAGATGAGATTTCTGTACACACCACTATACCACCTCTCAAAGGTATGGGACCACTTTAAAACGTTCTTGTATTCTTGTTGTCCACACAAATACCATATTTTCACACCTATAAAACGCTCATAGGGCGCAGTCTCGGGTATGTTTTCAGTTTTTTGCCAATACATAGGGCGCTTTGTCGAATAAGGCACAAGCATAACATTAGTGGTTTTTAACCTTGTTGGAACTACCGAACCCCACCAGTTTCAAATGCGGATTTACCAAACCACACCAGTTTCATCTGCGGATTCACCGAACCCCACCAGTTTCAAATGCAGATTCACTAAACCGCACCAGTTTCATATGCGGATTCACCAAACCCCACCAATTTCATATGTCCATTCACTGAACCCTACTTTAGTGTGAAATAAAATGTGATTTTATTTCCACATTCAAGATACCATATATACAATTATATGGCGCACCGCATTTAAAGGCGCCATGTCCTTAATGAGTGCTATTTCTGTATCTGACACACAAAAGACGCATTGCACCAAAACCTGAAGCCAGGCATGGCAAAACATACACCAGCTTCGACATACACCAACTTAAACGTACGGACACATTTTTAAAAGGTCAACGGAAGCAAAACTGTGTTCGGTTGTACTTTATTCAGTAATCACAATTTTTGATCGATTATCACCCACAAATCCATCAAAATCCTCTTTCTGTGTACGAATTGAACAATTGTCCAAATGATTCATCAAAAACGCCGGGTTCCCTCTCTTTGTTGTCAGAGTCACTTACATTGCCATGTGGCTCGACAGAAATGATGCAGGCTTTGGCAAAAGAACAACAGTGCAAGCAGACACGTTAGTCCAAGCGGCCACAATTCATTGGCAAATAGTGGCGTAACTAGCCCAGCGCTGCCTGCCACCGTTCGTAAAGCTGTGTTTGCCACCTATCATCCATTGTTTCCATGCCACTTGCAACTTTGCTTTGAACGCCCGGTTGATGCCGATGTCCAGCAGTTGGAGTTCTTTAGTTAAGCCTTAGGAAATGACGGCAAGCTCCGAGTTCATTTTCGTGACTTGGTTTTTCACCGCTGCTGTGAGAAAGGAAATGGGCACGCATGTTGCAAATCAACTCAGCTTCTTCTTCTTGACTTGGTGATGCTAGTTCTCCTGCTTCCTACATTCGCGAACAATGGATTCGTTGATCTAAAATTCCCTCGCAATATGAATAATATGAAAGATTAATGTTCGTGCAGCCCTCGAGATTGATATGAATGACACTGTGCTCGGAGCTGAATGAACCAATCACGGTGAGGTATATGGCTCTGGAGGGCGGGACATTGGCTGGGTTGTCCAATGCCTTGCTCACTCACTCATTCATTCCTCCAATCAGCTGGGCGGAAGAGAAGCAGTGAAGCCGATCACTCCGCTCGGCGCGCACAGTCCTCTGCTGCTCTCAGCATAGAACTGAATGAGGCGTTGTGATCCTTGATCCAGCTTGTGTCTGTGTCTGTATCCATCTGCGCGAGTGAAACTGAAACTTAACAGTAAGTGCGTCAACATTACACTTGAAAAATTCGGAGTGCTGCCGTAATCCAATAGGATCGGAGAGCGAAAGAGCGCATGCGCCACAGACCCGCGCGACTGAAAGTTAAAAGTTCAACCCGAGACTCATTCCAAGTGGAAACATATGACAGCCCCAGAGATGTCGCTTTCAAAGCCTGCCGTGAAGAGAAAGGTCAGTGATGAGCACAGACAGTTTCAGGAAAAGTGGAGTGCAATATTTCTTTGTTGACCACAGCGGCACCCTGACGTGTCTCATTTGCACTGAAAAAGTTGCGGTGCACATTGAATACAATTTAAAACGTTGTTATACGAGACATGCTGAGGAGTACAAAATATACCAGGGAGATGAGAACCAACCAGGTTGCAAGTCTTAAAACACGTCTTCTGAGGCAACAGGATTTCTTCAAGAAGGCTACCAAAGAAAGTAATGCAGCGGTCGAAGCTAGCTACCCCGTTTGTGAGCTGATTGCTAAAGCAGGAAAGTCAATCACGGAAGGTGAATTTATCAAGAAGTGCATTTTACAGGCTTCACATATTGCCTGTCCAGAAAATAAAGTCAGTTCAACCACATCAGCCTTTCTGCCAACACCGTGGTTGAGCGCATTTCTGACCTGTCAAGTGACATGTGAAGTATGAATGTATTTTATGCTTGTTATTATGTCTTTTGGTTTATATAGTGTAGTCACTAGAATAGAATTTTGCATGACCCAGTGGAAACTTCCATCATGACACCTTTTAGTTAAGGGGGTGTCATCTATCACGACACTCCCATTTCTTTGTCTACTTCTTCCCGCCTTAAGTTTGTCTCTGTCACATGATCCTGTGTTAATAAAACCAGTTTGTCTGTGGGGAGTTGCCAGGAATTCCAAACGGTCATTCAGGAAGATAGACACATCTTTCTGCTCTGGCTATTCTGGCTTCCTCCTTCATATGAAGTGAGTAAAATTCTCATCACTGCTGGCTGTGTGTTTCTTCTGCTCCGATATTATTGAATGTATATGGTCTTAAACCTGACATTTTCTGGTGCCGATACCCGGGGATTCATTTCTGAATTTCTCGGACCGCGGTGGACTGAAAGCAGAGAATTACTGACGTCAGCTGCTCTTACTTTGAAAGAGAGGGCCTTTTCGGTCGATCGCGGCCCGTTTGAAGAAAGGAACCCGGCCGGAGAAAGAGGAGGCAGGCAGACGGTAGGTGCATTTAAAAATTTATATATAACAAGGCTGGTGAAAATCCCGTTTTTCCATTCGTGAAAGAGTCGAAGAAAAACGCTCCAATAGTGGGAGATAAGGGATGCATACATGCGGGGATTACGTATGTCGTTAAGAAAATTAAAATAGAAACGTAAGGTATGCAACGGATGAATGCTTAGTCGGCAAACTAAGTGTTTCCAAGAGGTGCGCCAGTGACGCGGTGTTAAAAGGATTTCACAGATTGTTCAAAATAAGGGAAACCTTCCAAAAATAATGCACTCGATGAGTAAAAAGCGCTAAATAAAAAGTAATCATTATATAGAGTTATAATAAAAACGGAAGTACGCCGTGACGCGCACGAGCCTTGCAGAATAAAAGAATAACGGTTATAAAGTCGACATAGACTGATAAATAGGATAATAACGTTATTAAAAAGATAATAAATTAGTTGGGACGTCCCTAAAAAATCCTAAAGAAATATATTAATAAAGTAACATTTGACCATTGTTTGGAAAAAGTTCAAAACCAAAAAACAAGAGGAAAAAAGCATCCAAAATGGGCTCTGGGAATAGTAAAGAATATCCAGATGATGTGAAATTCATGCAGAGACATTTTCCTGACAATTGCACCCATGTAGGAGAATGGACCAAAAAGAACAAAGCACATGGTTTGGGGGGAATTGTTAGTGGAACCTTTGCAAACCATTCAAAGGAATTAAGAAGCAAGAAAAAATATGTATTTAAGAGAAGGCGGATTGGGACGGACATCCCGAGAGAGAACAAGATAAGGGTGGGGGGCTGAAAAGGGCAAAGCACACGTGAAGAATGGCTGAGCCGAGGACAAAGGAAAAATGGCGGCCAAATGGGGTGAAAAAAGCCTTTTTCCCTAGCCCACCTCCTACTAACCCATCCCAAAACTCGCCAGCATAAAATCTTTGATTGATTCCAGGCCTGTTAAGAGACAGTGGCCCCCACCTATGCACCCTCTTCGTACAGACTCGTACCAGGCACCTTTTTACAAACAAAGGACACAAGGGGGGTTGCGGGGGCTCCTGGAATTCCAGGCAAGAGATCTCAAGTTACCTCGCACCAAGGAAGAGCAGAGAGAGATAAGGATTTAGAGGCAGAGGAGACAGAAATGGCATTCATCCAAATTATTAATGATATCATACGAGAAGAAAACAATGCAGAAATGGCATTGATCCAAATTATTAGGTAAATTAGCATGATTTCTATAGGATGGAATAAGATGAATATGTTTAGTGCACGAAACATGATTCATTGTTTTTCCATCACTAGATGAAATATGCTTTAGCGTGAGTCATATTAATGACTATTAAAATATCACAGATTGCATTAATATCAAACAATTGATGGCAACCAAATGCTGTTAACCTAGTTCTTTTGAGAACGATTAGTGCTGATAGGATTGCAAAAAGTGGTTAGCTGCCAACCTCTCCACTAGTGACAAAAATTGCTGACCACTGATGTCTGATTATGAATGAGTGTGAGCGTGAATGGTTGTTTGTTTTTTTTGTGTTTTTGATTGGCCATCCACCAAGATATAATCAATCTGTTAGATATCAAGGTGGAAAAGGATTTAGCAATTTGAAATCAATTTCTGAAATCGCCAATAAGCCTTTTTGGATGGCGATGAAAAATTATGGAAAATTGTTTAGTCCAAAGAATTTTTTTTTTATGATAATGCATTGAATTGGAGGAACAAATCTGCAATGCGAAATTTTGAAGCACTGAAATAAAAAAACAAAAACAGTGCATCATATGAAATTCCAAAGTACCATTGATTTATAGTGATAATGGCATCCAAATTGTGTTAACAGACTGATTGACGGGATTGACAAAAGGTTCCATATTTCGTTATGAAATCATTGCGCCTACATAACGAGGTCAACCGGACAACAAAATATGGAAATCTTATTTAGTAGACTATAGACAAAACCGCCATCATTCACTACACGATTGGAGCTGAATGATGAGTCTAATCTGGCTATCTGAATAAAAAAAAAACTTTAAAGAAACGCACTAATTTTGAGTTAGCAGAAGAAGACTGTGTTTTTCAACTGGAAACATGGAGAAGACGCACGAGCAACCCAAAATGAGAACGTCCGTGCAACTGTTGCTGACCAAACAGCAGACATGAAAATATCTGAAAAGGAGGATGCAGATCCATCTTTGCACTGTGAGGAGGTTCTCTCAGTTGAAACGTTTGAGGAGACAGGTAAGATAAGCTTATTGACGCGATCAGACGTAATGGAAAGCATCCAATATTGATTGGAAAGATTATTGCTTGAGGAGCAATGCCATAAACCATAAGGAACTTTTTATATTGGTTTTATTGTCTCCATAAAAGAGTGAAAGCGTTTCAATTGAGAACAAACCTTCCTACAGATTTTTAAAGTAAACGATTAGAGATAAAAGAGAGATTACAATGGATAGATATGTAACTAAATTTTAATTTCATGCCTGACAATTGGAAAATGTTGATTAAGAAAGTTTTATAGGAGATGATTGGCAAACTCCAAAGACAATGGAATGTTGCATTTGAAAAAAAAAAACTACTAGTTTGGGATATTTTAGAATTTCAAACAACTGAGTTTAATATGCATCGCAATACACATTGTTAATTGAATTGCGACTTGATTACTAAGTTTTTTTATAAGTCATGAGTTTTAATGGCTCTAAAGGACAATTATGCTATAAAATATTAACCCTGATAAACAAGGTGTGGTTACAATTTAGTGAGTTCAATTCTTTTCAGAGTTATAAATGTTTACATTTGTTTCTGGATATTAATTGACGTGAATGTAACTGTTGCAGAGAGCGGGAAAGCTGTTTTCCTGAGGAGAAAGCAGCCTGGTTTGCCCTTTGTATTTTTCCTATTATTAGCATGATTAGTTAATTTGTGTAATTGCAGGAAAGGATAAATCAAACATAGTTATTGATCTTAACAAGGAATCAGCAATCGCAATAGAATAACAGCTAGTATATCTACTTTTGACTGATAAAGCATTCAGATTTTCACAAGCAAAGGGATGGAATAAGTAAGATTGTTGTGATTTTTGTCCATTTGAGAATTAAGCCCAACCAAGTGGCCGTCTGCAGGTGTTGAGCACGCGCTAAAGACGACAGCAGCTAAAGCAGCAGGGCAAACACTTACTGCACAGTATTCACAACAACAAAAACTGAGTCGAAAACAGTATTAATTGATATGCAAAACATTACATCACAGAAGGTAGAGATGCATCTATACAGAAAGGCACAGAACAGTCTGCAGAAGATCTGTGCACAGCTAAAGGCCTAGTCGGCCTACCAAAAAAATATTCCAAAATTGAGCCATGGATTGAACCATGTCTCAACAGGGGGGATGATGGACATGGTAAAGCGTGTGTTCCATGTCCTAGAGGTCTAAATACCTACTTTCAATTTTTTTGTAGGAACTGTTTTATTTGTTGCAGACATGGTGTGCAAGGTAACCTCAGGCCCAAACGAGGACAACGTCCAAAAGAGTGTGGGACTGGTAGAGCAAACAAATGTTCATGGAAGACCATTTCAACATCCTCTATGGCAAGGTGAAACATGACAAAAGACTAAGGGCGAGGCTGATCTACTCTCAGAATGGATGGTCACATGTTTGGAGAAGCTTGTCCAAAGAACATGCAAGCTGCTGGGATCCCCTTATGTCTACTTTGCAGGAGGTGGTGAAGCCAGGTGACTGGATGCTGATCCGAGTCATAAAAAGGAAGTCCTGGTTCTCTCCACAATGGGAAGACCCATTCGTGGCCCAACTCACCAGCCTCCACTGCTGCAAAGATTGCTGAGAGGTCAACGTAGATTCACCAATCTCAGGTCAAGGTGGTTCGAAACATAGGGGACTGTGAGTAGACTGCAAGCCGGACGGTACCAAAACCCTTGTCCGTGGAACATCATCAGACGTCTACTCACCTGCCCCGAGCGCCCCTTGCTTAACTTTGACATTTCATAGACTCTGCATTCCCGCGCAGAAGCCAAAATGAAAGCTGCTGCCACCCCCATCACAGCGACCCTACTATCAGCCGCAACCTGGGCGTGGCTGGATGCCCTGCCCACTGAGACTCGAGCAGGAAATCGAGATGGTCCCATGCTACTGTCGCAAAAAAGAGTGAAGTGGTATGAAAAGAACAATCCAAAGAATCATTTTGAAGAAAATATGTGGTATAATTTCATGGTATTTCAGAAAAAACTAACTGTTGAGAAAGAAAGTTGTTATGTGTGTAGTCGTACGCCTTATTCCACAGGTACCCCACCAGTGTATCCCAAGCCAATCGACCCCTATACCTATAAAACTTACACACCTCTATGGTATCCCGACATACTGAGATCACGGTATATAGAAGGTGTATTAAGATCTGTAGTTCCCGAGGTTGATGCCACTGTACCACCTTTAACAGGTAGAAAATTCACAAGGCTTTTGAACTATGATTGGACAGATCTAGTTATGTTAAACAACGTCCCATACCGACGTGATTTTTAAGGCTGTGTGTTTCGCTAGTAATGACATTCTGGGGTAAGTCCAGACCAATAGGAGAAGTCCCCATGAAATTCTGTAGGGACATACTTACCCCGTGCAGACGAAACACCACTAACAAAGCCAGGTTCAATGCCACAGGAGTACCCATGGGTGCCACCTGCAGGGACTATTACACTCTCCCTGATGTAATGGGCACTGATCCCCAAGAATCTTGGGGTGGCCAACCCGCGGCTCCCGAGCCGCATGCGGCTCTTTGCCCGGTTTCATGCGGCTCTTACGTCCATATCAAAGTTTGTATTTGTGTTTTATTTTTATTTGCGTGTGCGCTTCGCTTGAGTTCAATTCGGTATTTTCGTCCAATGCGCATGTGCTTGGGATGACAATACCTCAAAGTTTCCCAGTAGGAGCAAGGTCATTTGAGTAAACGTTTTTAACAGAGTGGGAGAGCTCCCGTGAACCAGAAGCGAGAATGAACGGCGTCGCGCACACAAAAAGTATCCCAAAGATCGAGCGTCGGCTAAAAAAGCCACACCCCCTGCGAGGCAGACCAAGACGAGAGTGCTCAGCCGGGAGCAGCCAATAGGAGAGCGATGTGTACACCCACGTGGTGGGCGCGCTAGTTAAAAGCCATTCATAATAAATGACAGCTCACAAGGAGCGCAAAAATAGGCTCTGATTTTATGACAGAAGTCCCACTAAGTAACATGCATAGTAAAAGAAAAACGCTATTGTAAATTATTATATTTTTGTTTGTGGACTTGGTTGAACTGAGAGTTTGTCTGTGTGAGACAGTGCACACAATGTTCATTGTTGATAATGACTGGCCTGTGCTGTTAGTACTGTAGGAGTCAATTTATGTCATTACTATGCTGGTGTGTGACATTTACAATAAATCTGGCTGAGCAAAGGTATGTGTGTGATGTGGCTCTTTGCGGTAACACAGTAAAAAAATGTGGCTCTTGGTCTCTGACTGGTTGGCCACCCCTGCCCAAGATGATGGGTATTGGAAGTGTGGTTATACAGTGTATTTGGGTTTGCCCCCAGCATGGAATGGTCGCTGTGCAATGGTGCAGATGGTTCAAGGTGCATTCCTTTCGAGGGGAGTGAAAATACCAGTAAGATATAAGAGATTTACACCTGTACAATTTAAATCACATGATTCAATTTGGGGTAGTGACGTCCCTGATGATCACAAATTATGGTCCACCTCCGAAAAAGTCATACTGTCACTACTTCCACAGATTAGAGTGGGTAAAGTTATGCTCCGTGTAGAAACATTGAATTATCGGATGGGACTGTTTATTACCCAAACTGTCAAGGCTCTACAGGGCATAGCAGATGAATTACAAGCCCTTAGAGAAATGGAGCTCCAAGACTGTATGGTCTTGGATTTGATAACAGCCAAGGATGGCGGTGTGTGCGCCATACTCGGAGAACACTGGTGTACTTTCATCCCAGATGAAACCGGTGATGAAGGTAACATTACCCATGCAATAGCGGAAATGAAACCCTTGGCCAACGCTATGGCCCAGGCTCACTCAGCCATAGGTGCATCACTTTGGTCGTGGTTAATATCCGGGTCGTGGTTCACGATTCTGGTTAAATTTTTAACACCATTACTTGCAATTATGTTACTCTTCTGTATTTTTTCAATGTGTATAATCCCTTGAATGAAAACTATGGTTCAAAATACTGTCCAACATACGCTAGTAGCTTACAGCGACATACAGTATCACCGCGTGACATGCCGTAATGAAGATTCTCCCATCATTTTGAAATGCGACGAGTGACGGTATGTCGAGTCATCCGGGTAATTGTACATGTCTTAACTTCAAAACTGTGTTCGCTCATAAAGAGGGACACAGAGGAATTTTCTTATATAGCTTTAAAACTATCTCACGTTTTTCACCTGTGCCTTCACAAATGACTTTGTTTTCTTATATAACCTTAAAACTATCTCACGTTTTTCACTTGTGCCTTCACAAATGACTTTATTGTTTTCCATTCTCTTTGATAAGTAACTGTTGATGATGTTTATATTCTAGAACCTAGGTAGGAGGGATATAAATTGATGTTAAATGAAAATTCTTTCAAAGTTACTATAGGGGGGAAATGTGAAGTATGAATGTATTTTATGCTTATTATTATGTCTTTTGGTTTATATAGTGTAGTGACTGGAATAGAATTTTGCACGACCTTGTGGTAACTCCCATCACGACTCCTTTTAGTTAGAGGGGGTGTTATCTATCACAACACCCCCATGTCTTTGTCTACTTCTTCCCGCCTTAAGTTTGTCTCTGTCACATGATCCTGTGTTAATAAAACCAGTTTGTCTGCGGGGAGTTGCCAGGAATTCCAAATGGTCATTCAGGAAGATAGACACATCTTTCTGCTCTGGCTATTCTGGCTTCCTCCTTCATATGAAGTGAGTTAAATTCTCATCACTGCTGGCTGTGTGTTTCCTCTGCTCCGATATTATTGAATGTATATGGTCTTAAACCTGACATGACATTAATGATCAACTGTGTGAAAAAGCACAATGTTTCAGTGTATATTCAGTGGCTCTTAATGAGACCACCGACATAAAAGAAACTGCCCAGCTCGCAATATATGTCCATGGTGTTGATGACAATTTTGAAGTGATGGAGGAGTTGCTTACAGTAATTCCAATGCATGGCCAAACCACCGTTAAGGAATTATTTCACCAGCTATGTGATGCTATTGAGAATGCCAGTTTGCCATGGAAGAGCTTTGTTGGAATAACAACTGATGGAGCCTCATCAATGAGGGGGAGGAAGAATGGGCTGGTAGCACTTGTTAAAAAAAACTGAAAGAGGAGGCTGTGGAGGAGGCCATAGCTCTGCACTGCATCATCCATCAGCAGGCCCTTCGCAGCAGATGCCTGAAGTTTGATAATGTGATGTCTGTCTGTTGGGTTTATTCTGTATTACTATTATACATATATGTGTAGTAAATTCATTTCTTTGTTAAATCATTCTTCCTATTGTTCGGCTCGAGGTCATAAACAGCCGCCTGGTCCACTCTCACGTGGACTTCTTATACAAAGATTGTTTATGCTACATCTCACCCAGTATCGGGCTCTGAGGGCTGTTGATCAGGAGGCAGCAAGGACCCGGGATATCTGCCCCTTCCATAGCACTCATGATGCACTTCGGTCTTCTTTATGTAATTGTTATATGATTGTTTGGTCAAATGAAGGCGTGATTGTTTTATCCAAATGCCTTAAAGCCGTACGCGAAATACTGTTCGAGAGGATACTCGATGTATCTTCCCTTAAGGTTCTTATCCGTGATCCAATCTATTTAATGAAGTGTCAGTAATTGAATGAGATGTCTGCCTGCAGTTATTGATAATTACAAAGAAGGGTAATTATTAATGAACCTATCACTGTCGTTGTGAAATGCATCAACCAAATCACATTCAGGGGTTTAAGCACAGAAGGTACCGTGATTTTTTTAGAGGAAATGGAGTCTGAATATGGGGATGTGCTCTACTTCACTGAGGTACTTTGGCTCAGCAGTGGAAACGTGTTGAAGAGCTTTATTGAGTTGAGAGCACAAGTAAAAGATTTCATGGAGATAGACAGGGTTGCTGTTCCTGTGCTAAGTGATCCCAAATGGCTCATGTACTTATCTTTTCTTGTGTCAGGAGTGGCTGGATTGCCTCGCCTGGCATGACGTCACGATAATTATCAGCTGTGGCTAGTTACGTGATTAGATTATTTTTGGTATTTAAGCATTATGGTTTTCTGTGAACGCTGTCGGATCGTTCTGGTTTCATTTCCTGTTTATCCTCGTAGTCATTGCCGTTTCCATTGACGCCACGCCGCATGTTCTTTTCGTTGTAATGAGTGGTCAAGCCAAGTTGTTTATGTTATGTTACCCCGTTTATTAAATCAACCTACAAGAGCTACAGATCTGCCTCACCTTTCCATTTACTTCGGCGACTCTGCATCTGGGTTCAACTTCCCCACCGATCGTGTCGCACTACGCTGCGCGATCATAACAGCACGATCCGACCATCATGGACCCAGCGGAGCGCCACCCACGCTCGCGCCGACGCGCTCGGCGACGCCGACCATCCACCTCGAAGACACCGGACTGCTTGGAGTGTATAAGAAACCCCTCAGAATCGTTTAGGAGTTTTGTAATGAACACACCGTGGTGCGGGGCTCTCAGGCACATCATTGCTGGAGATGAGTCCCAGCTGGTAGGAGAGTTAGATCCGCAGCGTACTCATACGCCCCACCACTGCTATGCACGTCGCCCTGGGAAGCCCTTACTGTTTAATCATGATGCCCAGGTGCGTACAACCACCAGCGACCGCCCAAGTTACCTTATGCCTATGACCAAAGGAATTGATTCACCATGGAGGGAGCCTGAAGATTCTGGTGAGGAGGACATCGTTGAGGAAATTGATTTTTTCGCTGGCGTTTCGGAATCCGATGATGAATTCTTCGACCAATTCGGACCCCGAGACCTTCCACTGGAGGAGGATTATCCCGATTTTTCCCCCGATAATTTCTACTCCAAATACCCCGACCAGCAATTACAGAGTGGGCTAACCAACCATTATGGGGCACGACATGATGGTGGGGGTGCTGTGCAATCCTCCCAGAGGAAGCGCCGAGCGCCACGCCGTAGAGCGAAGCGAAAGCAATGCCTGGACACACTAACCACTGGCCAAGTTACACGGCCGACCACGCTGTACCAGCAGATCCTAAGGACTATGCAGCCCTCCCCGTTCCAAGTGCCCGAAGTTACTCGGCCGACCACGCCTGTCCAAGTGGCCGAAGTTACTCGGCCGACCACGCCTGTCCAAGTGGCCGAAGTTGCTCGGCCGACCACGCCTTTCCAAGTGCCCGAAGTTACTCGGCCGACCACGCCTTTCCAAGTGCCCGAAGTTACTCGGCCGACCACGCCTTTCCAAGTGCCCGAAGTTACTCGGCCGACCACGCCTTTCCAAGTGCCCGAAGTTACTCGGCCGACCACGCCTTTCCAAGTGCCCGAAGTTACTCGGCCGACCACGCCTTTCCAAGTGCCCGAAGTTACTCGGCCGACCACGCCTTTCCAAGTGCCCGAAGTTACTCGGCCGACCACGCTGTACCAGCAGCTCCTAAGGACTATGCAGCCCTCCCCGTTCCAAGTGGCCGAAGTCACTCGGCCGACCACGCCTGTCCAAGTGGCCGAAGTCACACGGCCGACCACGCCTTTCCAAGTGCCCGAAGTTACTCGGCCGACCACGCTGTACCAGCAGCTCCTAGGGACTATGCAGCCCTCCCCGTTCCAAGTGGCCGAAGTCACTCGGCCGACCACGCCTGTCCAAGTGGCCGAAGTTACTCGGCCGACCACGCCTGTCCAAGTGGCCGAAGTTACTCGGCCGACCACGCCTGTCCAAGAGGCCGAAGTTACTCGGCCGACCACGCCTGTCCAAGTGGCCGAAGTTACTCGGCCGACCACGCCTGTCCAAGTGGCCGAAGTTACTCGGCCGACCACGCCTGTCCAAGTGGCCGAAGTTACTCGGCCGACCACGCCTGTCCAAGTGGCCGAAGTTACTCGGCCGACCACGCCTGTCCAAGTGGCCGAAGTTACTCGGCCGACCACGCCTGTCCAAGTGGCCGAAGTTACTCGGCCGACCACGCCTGTCCAAGTGGCCGAAGTTACTCGGCCGACCACGCCTGTCCAAGTGGCCGAAGTTACTCGGCCCACCACGCCTGTCCAAGTGGCCGAAGTTACTCGGCCCACCACGCCTGTCCAGGTGGCCGAAGTTACTCGGCCCACCACGCCGTTTCAAGTGCCCCAAGCTCCTGTGCCAAGGCCACGCAAATTACTCCCGTTGCCTTTGGGGTTTGCCGGTCGCACCCGTACCGAAGCCACGGATCAGGTTTCTGGTGACGGACGGCCATTCTAGCACCGCTCTCCCAAGCACCGCTCTCCCAAGCACCGCTCTCCCAAGCACCGCTATCCCAAGCACCGCTCTCCCAAGCACCGCTCTCCCAAGCGCCTGCCCGTCCAGCGCCTGCCCGCCCAGAAGCGGCGACGATGCTCCGGCGCTCGAGGAAGACGGGGCCGGCGACGTCGAGAGTGGTATT
Source organism: Stigmatopora nigra (assembly GCF_051989575.1). NCBI lineage: Eukaryota > Metazoa > Chordata > Actinopteri > Syngnathiformes > Syngnathidae > Stigmatopora > Stigmatopora nigra. The sequence goes on along the minus strand of NC_135518.1, from coordinate 2,085,003 downwards.
TCGCCGGAGTCCCTGGATGAAGGGGCTGGCGATGTCGAGAGTGCCAATTTGCCGTTGACCCTGGAGGATGGGGCCGGTGACGTCAAGAGAGGTAATTCGCTGGTGCCCCTGGAGGAGGAAGCCGGTGACGTCGAGAGTGGCAATTCGCCGGAGTCCCTGGATGAAGGGGCTGGCGACGTCGAGAGTGCCAATTTGCCATTGCCCCTGGAGGATGGGGCCGGTGACGTCAAGAGTGGTAATTCGCTGGTGCCCCTGGAGGAGGAAGCCGGTGACGTCGAGAGTGGCAATGCGCCGGAGTCCCTGGATGAAGAAGCCGGCGACGTCGAGAGAGGCAATTCGCCGGTGCCCCTGGAGGACGGGGCCGGCGACGTCCAGAGAAGCAATGCTCCGGTTTCCCGGGAGGAGAGAGTTGTCCACCCCCCGAGCATACGGGGTAAGGTGCCCGACCGTACTAAACTTCTAATATCTCCTGAAGGCAGGCAGTTTGGCCAAGACTTAAAGGACCAGCTGGGATGCCTGCCGGACCGACCACTGCCTCGTCTCGTTTCTGGCTGGCACGGATGCCCGCCAGACCTGCCCTTGCCTCGTCTCGTATCCGGTCGGCGCGGACGCCCGCCGGACCGACCACTGCCTCGTCACGTTCCTGACCGGCGCGGACGCCCGCCGGGTCAACCACATCCTCGTCTCGTTTCTGGCCGGCGCGGACGCCCGCCGGATCGACCACAACCTCGTCTCGTTTCTGGCCGGCGCGGACGCCCGCCGGATCGACCACAGCCTCGTCTCGTTTCTGGCCGGCGCGGACGCCCGCCGGATCGACCTCAGCCTCGTCTCGTTTCTGGCCGGCGCGGACGCCCGCCAGACCTGCCACTGACTCGTCTCGTTTCTGGCCGGCGCGGACGCCCACCGGATCGACCACAGCCTCGTCTTGTTTCTGGCAGACACGGACGCCCGCCAGACTTGCCTCTGCCCCGTCTTGTTTCTGACAGGCAAGGACGCCCGCCAGACCTGCCACTGACTCGTCTCGTTTCTGGCCGGCACGGACGCCCGCCGGACCGACTACTGCCTCGTCTTGTTTCAGGCTGGCGCGGACGCCCGCCGGAGCGACCTCTCCGTCTGTTCTTGGGTTGGTGTGGAAGACCACCGGACAATTCTAGATCTCCCACCCACCCTCCCTGCTTGTTCCCGTTTCTCATGTTGTAATTGACCTTGGGACGTCTAGAATCCGTCCCTTAGAGGGGATGTACTGTCAGGAGTGGCTGGATTGCCTCGCCTGGCATGACGTCACGATAATTATCAGCTGTGGCTAGTTACGTGATTAGATTATTTTTGGTATTTAAGCATTATGGTTTTCTGTGAACGCCGTCGGATCGTTCTGGTTTCGTTTCCTGTTTATCCTCGTAGTCATTGCCGTTTCCATTGACGCCACGCCGCATGTTCTTTTCGTTGTAATGAGTGGTCAAGCCAAGTTGTTTATGTTATGTTACCCCGTTTATTAAATCAACCTACAAGAGCTACAGATCTGCCTCACCTTTCCATTTACTTCGGCGACTCTGCATCTGGGTTCAACTTCCCCACCGATCGTGTCGCACTACGCGGCGCGATCATAACAGCTTGTTGATATCACACATGAGCTTAATGTACTGAACAAGAAGCTACAAGGCCAAGGGCAACTTGTCAGTGCTGCCTATGACAACGTGAGAGCATTCTGCACTAAACTTGTGTTATGGAAAGCCCAGCTCTCTCAGGCAACATTTGCCATTTCCCAGCATGCAAGGCTCTTGTAGATGCAGGCACACCATTCAGTGGTGAGAAGTATGTTGAGGCCATTTCGAAGCTGCAGCAGGAATTTGATCACAGGTTTGCAGACTTCAAGACACAGAAAGACACATTTCAATTTTTTGCGGACCCCTTCTCCTTAATGTGCAAGATGGCCCTCCTGAGCTTCAAATGGAGCTCATTGACCTACAGTGCAACTCTGCACTCTAAGAAAGTTCAGGGAGGTGAGTGGAGAAGCAGACAAGCTTGGGCAATTTTTGAGAGAGTTGACCCTCAGCTTCCCTGAACTTTCCCGAATGTTCAAGCGGACCATGTGCCTTTTTGGGAGCAAATACTTGTGTGAGATACTCTTCTCCACCTTGAACTTTAATAAGTCCAAGTATAGGTCCAGACTTGCTGATGAGCATCTTCAAGCTCTACCCTAGCAGCAAGAAGTAGACAAGAGAAGCTGTGTCCAGAATATTTCATGTTCAATGTTCCATTCAAGTTCAGAAAGTTAAAATTTAAAGAGCTGTTAATAGACATTTGAAACGGAATAAAAATAATTCGTTTTCTCTACTTAGCCATCCACTGTATATGTACTGTATGCTCATTATTATTATTTTATTACTGATTGATTTATTTTTTATTCATCTCTAAGTTAATTTATTTAATTCATTATTTTTTGTTAAAAAATAAAGATATTTGATAACATTGGAATTTTTTATCAGCGCTTATCTTGTGGAAATCCTGATGCGGCCCAGTCTTACCCAGACTCTGCCTCTAGCGGCCCCCAGGTAAATTGAGTTTGAGACCCCTGCTTTAGAGCATACACACGGCGCTCTGTATTGTAGCACCCTGTCTAATTTGGAGAAAATTTAAGACTTTAGTGTGCCTAGCGGTTTATAAATTCCTTTCAGCACTGATTGGCCAAGCGAGTAGGCTGTGGATTAACCACAAGAAAAATAGTCCTTATAATCACAAGGGTTTCTTCATTGCTTTAAAATAGTGTATCTGTAGGTAGGTTATTTATCCATCATTTACTTTGTAGACCTGTGGCCTGTGACATTTATGGTCCTCTGTTGTCTTGTTAGAGAAACACGTTTCTTACTTGACTAATTTTATTATCTGGACATGGGGCTCTCGAAGAATGTTTACACTGATCTGACTATTGATTGGTAAGTGAAGATTGCACCTTTTATTCTCAGCTCATCTCCCTATTTGGTTGTGTTGCTATTCAGAACACATTTGATCACACCCATTGGGAATGGGCTCACTTGCCTTTTTGCATATGCTTACAATAAAGTAAGGAGTACACCACAAAAAAGGAAGAGGAGCTGTTGGTAAGTATCCTATTCTGTTGCTTTGGTATTATTTTCTTTTGACTATGTATTGAACGAGTGACAAGTGGCATGATGCTAATCATGAGCTGTTAATTATGACATGAAAACAGACACAGCAAGGCTTTAGCCAGTGCAGTTGGTCGCAGAAATGATGCAAGTGTAACATTAATATATCCTGTATTTAAGATTTTCAGATTATAATTTATTAGTTATTCAATCGCTAAGCTTGCTTGTTAAGTCATGCATTTAAGATATTTACTGTTAAGTAGGCTTCCGAGATATAATGTTAATGGATCCCAATGTGCTTCTAAACGATGTGTAGGGGTCTGCTGGGAACCCCCCGTCCCCAATCAGGAGTTAAGTCACACCTCTGTCATAACTTCTCTCGGGTCTGTGAAGAGGCAGGGGACATTGAGTCTGAGTGTACCATGTTCCGTGCCTCTATTTCTGAGGTGTGAGGCCAGAGCTCTGGCTGCAGAGGTCGGGGGCGTGTCATGACGTGTCATGACAGAAACCCCACGGGTCCAGTCCCTGTATGAACAGTATCAGGATTTCATTTCGTGTTATAAAACATTAGTTTGCAACGAAGAATATACTGCTTCGCTATTAAACTTATTACTCGTATCACACTTGCTTGCAACGAAGTATATTCTTTGCTCCTGAAAACATTAGTTCACCTAAACAAAGCGTGACCGGACGTTGCGTCGACGGACGTTTAGTCAAGGGACACTTGGTTCCCGGACGTTTCGTCGCATGGACGTTTCGTCGAACGGACATTTCGTCGAATGGACGTTTGGTCGCCGGATTTGCTCGCTCGCAAAATTATAATCATGAGAGAGTTTACTGTTGAAAACGAACAACCAAGTAATATCTCGCTCTCAAAATCATAATCATGAGAGAGTTTGTAAATGTCAGAGCATTAATATCTAAATATCTTGTATCATAATTATCAATAAGTTGCATATTATTGGCGTGTGCTTCCTTGTTTTTCAAATTACGGCCCGTTAGGTTTGTGGGGTAGACCTGCCAACTGGCTTAATAATTGTTTGTTCATGTCGAGCCATGTGGCCAAACTGGTTTTACAATTGTTTGTTAAGACAGTGGAATGTAGGATAGGCTAACAGGCTGGCCTTGCAAATGTTTGTTTGCCTGACGAAAGGTAACATAGGCTGGGTAACAGGGTTTGCAATTGTTTCCTTGTATTGTGGAATGTGGCCAACTCGGAACTTGGAACTGTTTGCTCGAATCGGGCAATATAAGATAGGCTGCGGCAGTTTGTATGAGCTATAAAAATATCGTGTTTGCATACAACTTAAATCTGCAAATATATAACCATATTAGCCCAGTTTTGTTTACATAAACTCTGCCCTATATCATGGTCTTAGAATTATTACCTGTGTTACCCCAGTGTTCTTTGCCCTGTTTTCCTATATAAAGACTGACCCACTGTTCATTCAGAGAGAATTGTGAGGACGACAGACTGTGAGAGGTTCACAGCTGTTTGAGCATTCTCCAACAACCCTGCGGTCCGGAAATAAACCTATTTCCTATTAAATTGATGTCACTCTTTCTTTACCTGTTCCTGAAGTTGTATTTACAAATTTTTTGGTGCCAAAACCCGGGACCCAACAGCCAACAATTGCCGGAGCGACGACGGAGCAGGACGACAGCATCAGACATTGAAAGGGTCAACCCGACGGACGTTCCCTCGCCGCTCCGGTAATCTGGTGACGTGTCCCCGAACTCGGGCAGGTTCGGAATGAGAAAGATCGTGACTTCACCCTTGGATTTCTGTCTCCATGAAGTGTGATAATTAGAATTGGGTGAGTATTATCACTGTGGTAGTATAACAGTTTGCAGTCTGGGACCAACTTACGGTGAACATAATAGTTTTTGGTTTGGGACCAACGTGCGTAGAACATTATAGTTTTTGGTCAGGGACCAACGTAAGTAGAACAAAAATAATTCAGGGACTTATAGTCTTGGTCCGTTAATAGAGTCATGGACTCTCCTTAGACACAGTCAGGGACTTTTGGTCTTGGTGTATTCAGAGATATTGGGTGAATCACGAAGTAGAGAAATATTTCTGAAAATTTAGAATAAAATTGTTATTTAAACTATTAAGTAAGTGATGAATATGGGTTGGAAAACGACAAGGGAGATGGGTTTGTTGCCAGACTGCAGGATGGAGATCGGAGGGTTACCGGATGTGGGATATGTGCGGATGCATAGTGTGGGGAGTTGCCTGTGTCTGCCGCGATGGGTGGAGAGGCATGGTTTCTGTCCTAATTTGAAGGATATGCAAGGTTTGATGAGCGTAGAAGGGGAATTGTTGAAGAAAAGATTTTGGTAAGTGAATAAAAGAGTTTAGTAAGTGAATAAAAAAGATTTTGGTAAGTGAATAGAAAAGATTTTGGTAAGTGAATGGAAAAGAGTTTTGGAGGCAAAAAAAGATTATTGCAAGTTCATATAACAGAAAGTGTAGGGAAAGCAGCTGAAGGAGTGACAGAGAGAGGCAGAGAGAGAGAGCGAGAGGGCGAGAATGCGAGAGGGCGAGAATGCGAGAGGGCGAGAATGCGAGAGGGCGAGAATGCGAGAGAGCGAAAGCGAGAGAGCGAAAGCGAGAGAGCGAAAGCGAGAGAGCGAAAGCGAGAGAGCGAAAGCGAGAGAGCGAGAGCGAGAGAGCGAGAGCGAGAGAGCGAGAGCGAGAGAGCGAGAGCGATAGAGATTGGAAAAAACAAAAACAAAGACCGTGCACCATGTGGAATTCCAAAGAATCATTGATTTATAGAGATAATGGCACCCAAATTGTACCTGGCAGGTTTAAATAAAAATAATTGACTTAGATATCAAGGTGGAAAAGGATTCGGAAATTTGCAATCGATTTCTGGAATCGCCAATAAGCCCTTTATAAGGGATGGTGGTGAGAAATAAAGGAAAAAAATATTTAGTCAAATTAAACTTTTTGATGAAAATGCAGCAGCTCCAAATGTCAAACCTGACGTGAAGGAACAAATAACCTGCTCTGCGAAATTGAATTAAAAACGAAAAAGAAAAAAAAGGAAAATCTTTAAGGAAATGCATTGAAGTAGGGATAGCAGAGGGAGATTGTGCTTCTCAACAGGAAACGGACCAATGGTGGTGCCAGGTGGTGCCTTAAAGTGAGAACGTCCATACCAAGCGTTGCTAACCAACCAACAGATGTGCAAATAGCCGAGAGGGGGATATGGATCCACCTTTTGCACTGTGAGAAGGTTCTCTCAGTTGAAACGTTTGAGGAGACAGGTGACAAACTTTTTGACATAATAAAACGAAACGACAACCACGCCAATATTGATTGGAAAGATTATTGCTAAGTAAGCAATGACATAAAACCACAGGGAACTCTTTTACTGGTTTTATTGTCTCGATATACAAAAAAAAAGGTGAAAGTGTTTCAAATGAGACTAATCCTTCTTACAAAGGGTTCAAATAAACAATTAGAAAAAGAGAAACTACAGGGAAACAGAAGGAGCCGCTCATACTCAAGAACGGCTTCGATGCAAACAAGCCATGTGTTCCATGATCATTGTTTGAACTGACTGTCAAATTGAGCCATGGGGGGAGTCATGTCTCAACAGGAGGGATAGTATAGTCCCAGAGGACTCCGAACCTACTTTAAAAAAATATGCAGAAACTGTCTTCAGGTTCGGAACATGGATTTCATCGAGCTGAAATAAGGTGGTATATACAGGTACTGTCTGGTGGTTATTGACAAAGTGGGTTGAGATATGCCCAACCAAAAAAGCGGGCGCCATGGCAGTCGCAAAAGCCATATGCAAAAGGATCATTCCAAGCCATGGAATACCATGAGTCATTTGGAGAAATGCTCTTTTCGTGAGCTGAGTGATCCAAGCTATGGGACGGCATCTTGGAATCGACCTGAGGTATCATTGCGCCTACCGCCCCCAAAGAGCTGGACTCATTGAAAGAACCAATGGAATAGTAGGACTCAGACTGGTGGTGGAGGAGACTGGAGAAAGACACAAAATTGTGTGGAGCGATGAAGCAACCTTCAAAATAAACGGTACATTAACCGCCATAATTGCACATACTGGTGTCCTGCAAATCCTCACGTAACAATTGAACACCATGTAAACATGTTTGGTAATGGCGGCGAGATTTACTTTCAGCAAGATGGAGCACCCCCCACTACCATCACAACGTACGAGCTTACCTCGATGCAGTGTTACCCGGCAGATGGATTGGACGAAGTGGCCCCACTGAATACCCTGCGCATTCCCCAGACCTATCACCCATGGACTTTTCTTGTGGGGATACTTAAAAACTATGTTTATGGCAACAAACCAAGGACAATTGATGCATTGAAATTGGAAATTGAAAGACAATGTCCTGATAATCCTAATGACATGTTTCACGACGTTTGCCAATCCCTTGATGCGCGTTATCAGCGTTGTCTGGACAATAATGGTCATCACTTTAAACATTTGCGAACATGATTTTTCAATTAAATTTGTGTCCTGTATTTGATGCTATTTCACTTCACTCTATGTTCACAAATAAAGGTTTTCTGGTCATTCTAAAAGTGAGTACATTTTATTCTAAAAGTGAGTTCATTTTTTGGAGACACCCTGTAGATATGCCATGCCTGGCTGCGTGTAAAAGAACGGTGTGTCCTTTGTGCGAGTAAAATACATAAATAGCACATTGACACTGCGGCTAAAAATACGATGCGCCGAATAGTCAGTTCTTTGGAGGGATAACCTGTTTAGTAATGGCTGCCAAATAAGTGTATGGGTGCTCTATAATCGGTAGACGTCCGATTCATGTTGGCTTTGAGGATTTTTCTTTTTGCTAGAAAACAACTCATTATTCCATAGCAAGAGCGGTACCCGGACGTCCAGCTGCCATTTACGGCGATAGGCGTCCGGTTCATGTTGACTGTTGCATTATATGTACTCTAGATGGAGCTCTAATAACATAAATAGCATCTGTACCTCAGTCAACACGAATCGGACGTCTTCCACGGTCAATGGCAGCTTATTGATAGTGTGTTTAATTTGGGACAATGACAGTATAAAAGAGGCAAGTTTGTCTATACCAGGGGTGGGCAAACTTTTTGACTTGCCGACCAGAATGGATGCTAAAATTTTACAGAGGAGTCGGCCAGGAGTATTTGGACACCCAATGTAATTTGTCACACCTGAGGATTGAAATGTAAGAAAAAAGACACAATTGAAAGTGAAAACGTATTTTCAAATTCACATTCAGCATTAAGAATATATTATTCTACGAATGAAAGCAGTCTTTAAATTGAGAGTGATGAGCGGCATGTTGTTCTCCAAATTACACTCAAAGTTTAGTCAAGTGCGCCATCGACCGGGGAAACGGGGGTATTGCAGGGCAAAGGGAAATTAATGAGGTCATTGATTTTTACTATTATTTAGACAACCTGGGCAGGCCGGATTAAAAAACCTAACGGGCCGTATATGGCCCGCAGTCCGTAGTTTAAAATACATGTACACACGTCAATAATACACAACTTATTGATAATTTTGATATTAGATATTTAGATATTAATGCTCTGACATTTACAAACTCATGATTATAATTTTGATAGCGAGATTACCTGGTTGATCGAGTTCAACAGTAAACTCTCTCCTGATTGTAATTTTGAGAGCGAATGAATCCGGCGACCAAACATCCGGCGACCAAACCTCCGGCGACCAAACGTCCGGCGACCAAACGTCCGGCGACCAAACGTCCGGCGACCAAACGTCCGGCGACCAAACGTCCGGCGACCAAACGTCCGGCGACCAAACGTCCGGCGACCAAACGTCCGGCGACCAAACGTCCGGCGACCAAACGTCCGGCGACCAAACGTCCGGCGACCAAACGTCCGGCGACCAAACGTCCGGCGACCAAACGTCCGGCGACCAAACGTCCGGCGACCAAACGTCCGGCGACCAAACGTCCGGCGACCAAACGTCCGGCGACCAAACGTCCGGCGACCAAACGTCCGGCGACCAAACGTCCGGCGACCAAACGTCCGGCGACCAAACGTCCGGCGACCAAACGTCCGGCGACCAAACGTCTGGGTACCAAACAAAAAGAAGCCAAAACGTCTTGGCCTGTTTGGAGTGGGTAAAACAAAGATGATCCAGAACGCCTTGCAGTGCTCTGAATCTGATCTGGGAACTATCTGGGAATCCAGCATAGACACTCCACAAGGCTTCCTGACTTTCGTCTGTTTTGACTACACATGCACACTCATATGCCTCACTTTTGGATCCACCCCTCCCCTTAGAGTTAGGACGTACATTGTGATCAGAGCCTTCAAATGTAATAAAATAACAGAAAAGGTAAGGTCAGAACGGAGTTGAAGATTGCCTCAATGGTCATTCTCCTTGCAAGTGAAAATTCCAGAAGACTGTCTTTTCCTCTTCATTTGTGTGAGCATTTGGGAATGTCTATTGGTGAACCTGAAATTGTATTACTCCTTCGACGTTGGGGATCAATATACCGAAGGAATCCAGCTTTATCAACAATTTTGACCGTCCTCGTGGTTTATAAAATAACAAAACAAATGTTTTGACAGATTTGTTTATATGAGACAATTGTGTTCTATAAAGTTATTTTGTTACCTGAAATGTTTAGTAAAGCGAGAACAGTAATCCCGCGGAGAATGAACCCATGGCCAAAAGAATACAAAGGACTTGGACTAAAACTCTCATTTACCATTTTTTTTTAAATTTAGACAGTAAAGACGCTCACCTACTTACGAACATTCAAGTTACGAACAACGGTACATACGAACATGTCTGCAAATTGCGTTAATTTCAAAAAATGTTTGGAAATTTGATTTTGTAATGAGCGTCTTTTTCCGAGTAGTGCTTCTTTCCGCCGCTAATACCGACGCCTGGCGCTTTGAGAGCTCAGGCCACCCAGCATACACCTTCCTCTGACCAGTTTGTTGCAGTGCGGAAGTTGCGGAAGTGCGTGACGTATCTCCAGTGCGCAAATAACCCTTGTCATTTTTGTCATTAAATATCTCGTGCATCCATTATTCGATATGGTTGGTGAAAAGCGAAAGGCTTCTAGTGAGGGAGGTGCAAGGAAGAGGCAAGCCATTTCATTTGAAACGAAAGTGGCAATAATAAAGAAGCTTGATGCGCGTGAGAAAGTGGTGAGCGTTGCACGAGAATACAACTTGAATCGTTCGACCGTCAGTACCATTTATAAACAGAAAGATCGAGCAGCAGGCCCCAAAAATAAACATTGCACATAGGTTGCAAATCAATTGAACGATGCCATACAGTGCTACCGCATTTATGATGAAAAAAAGCAGAAAACTGCAATCATCATTGGATAGCTTCTTTCGGCCAGTTTCTAGTAAATCTCCCTCTCCATCTCTCTAATGTAAACAGTACTGTATGTATTGTCTCCATTTTATTAAATGTTTTTTGTCAGTACAAACCAATGCTGGTTACTATTACAAGCCTTAAACATACAAATGCACCTATATAAACCTTCAATATACTTGTACAATTCAGTATAATTGTAAATTCAAGTTATGAACAACGCTCAAAAAGTAACTCGTTCGTAAGTAGGGGAGCGTCTGTATTTAAAGTAGTTACACTTGTAAATATATAAATTATTTTTCAATATTAATACATAACAGACCTTTGACATGGTTATAGCTGTGATACATACCATATTTACTCACATATAAGCCACTTTTGTTGGACAAAAAATTACTGAATCGAGGGAATGGTTTATAAGCGCATAAAAACACGACATTTCATGAAACTGCAAGTTGACGGCGCCATGACACAAGGATGTCACAACAAAATGGCACCGTTGCGTTATGACGCAATTGCGCTGGGAAGTAATGATGCGAGGCAATGTGGCCGATACGGTCATTTATTTCAAAATAAAGTAAAGATAAACAGATAAAATGGTAAATAAAATGTATTTTAACATCTATAAATATAAATCAAGGAAAAAAATTAACCGTATCTTCCATCAAACTTGTAACTCAAGTTCCCGTCACAGTTCGCTTGGGGCACGGCCATCTTACTGTAGTTAATTGTGCTATGACTGGCCAGACACGAGTACTTGTCTGCTATTGCTCGCTCAGGGCGCCGCCATCTTAACGTATTTAACCGTGGTCTGACCATAGCATTTACCTTGTCAGCACAGCACAATAGTTAAGGCTGATCGAAAATCATGCGGTCATTACAAGTTGGCGCCGTTCAAGCGGGAGCCAATGGCAGTACCTCAGTACACTTGTTTTTTGTTTTACCGCCCCTCTATCTTTCTTTAAATTACATTTTATTATGTCTTAATACATCCCTTTTTACTTTACTTTGTACTTTATACTTTTTACTTCAATGTTTTTACAACTTTCCTTGTTGTTAGCCTGGCTTCTTTCGGCTACTTCTTTTTTGTCAGCGAAGTTTACGTTGTCACACATATGGGACTAGCTGTTACACACATGGGACTAGCTGTTACAATACGCAGCAGAAGGAGCAACACCTCGGTGCCGCAGAAGTTTCGGAACTGGACAAAAGTGCCGGGAGAAGAAGCAATGCTTCTGACCAACCATTCCATCGTAGGATAGGATGGAAGAGCTGGCGGCGCCTACCAGCAACAGAGTCGAGGAGTTCTGCCCTGCTGCTGTTTTCTTCAGCTCCAGACTACTGAGGAACTGTGCGGATAAGCTTGGAAGAGCGACTCTGCATATTCTCTACCTCGGTCACAGTCTGCAGAAGTTCCCCATCTCGTGGAAGACTTCATGTGTGGTTCCAGTTTTTGTCCAACTTTACGTCTTTTTGATTCTATTTGCATTCACAAAGACAGGCACATTAACTTCCTTATGATATTGACTCTAACAATGTGCTTTTGATTCTGAAAGTATCTCCGAAATACCACGTGTGATGATTTTTCAAAAGCTTTTCGCTTCAAACCAGCACATTTGCACTCCTTATTAAAACCATAAATATAGGGGTGAAAATTGTGACACTCAACAATTTAAAGGCAATTTTAAGGGTGTGGCTTATACACGCAGGAGGCTTATATCCGAGTAAATACGGTAATATTGATGTTTTGATCATTGCACTTATATTTCTGTATAGGTATGAAGACATGTATTGTGATAGTTATAATGGGGCGATCCTACTTTGAGTTTCATTGTTTATTGCGGTTAGGTCTTATCTACATTAACCGTGATATTCTAAGGATAACTGTATACAATATCTCTCCCTCTCCCTCCCTCCCCCCTCCCCCTCTCCCTCCCTCCCTCCCTCCCTCCCTCCCCATGTTTGAGCTTGGTTGACTACCCAGCCAATTTTTTTACATTTCCAAATTTTGAGACAGTTACAAAGCCCCAACAACACAAAACCGGTAATATATTTTATAGTTCTACTTACCTCTGTTCAGCTTTGCAGTAGTTTTGATGCATTTCCAGGCTGATGGCTCAGTATTTTTATTCATGGTAATCTCAGTCTCAATCTGTACACAATACGTTTTCCCTTCTTCCAAGTTGTATAAAGTTATATTGTTTTCTGTTGTATAAATCTGCTGATCATACAGAGAAATATGTTAAGAGGATATCTATGTTTTGACTGGTTTGTTTTTAACAGAAAATTGTGGGCCGGCTGTCCAAATGAATAATATAGTTAGCCATGATATGGTGAAAATGCAGGGTTCCGTCTCTCTGGTGATCATTTTGTTAAATTTGAATTGTGATTAATCAAAGCAAATATTTGGTTTTAAAACGATTTATACAAATGAATATAATAGATTGCAGTTGAGTTTATCTTTTACCTTAAGTTTGTCATCTTGTTTCCACAGGACTCTGAACTTTGGTTTGTAAAAAGCCAAGATGTCATTGTTTAGTATTCCTGAGCTCTGGTCAGCGTCAGGAAGTGATATGTTCATTTGAATGCAGTTGTCACATTCAGTCATTATTACTATGGGTGGACCTATAATAGCTAGGAACAACAAGAGAACAGAACAGTTAATTTTATTGCCTCCTTTTGTGATAGTGAACCTCCATTTATAAGGCAAAAATCCAAAGCGTTACAGTAATACATCTATCAGCGAATTCACACAGATCCGGACAGAGAGTGAGACGAAACCACACAAATGACTGATCAGCTTCCTTTATATGAAATTCAAGCAATTGACACTGCATGATATTCTTCTCCACGAACGCATCAGAGTTAACTTTTGCCGAACATTGAAAAACTCCGCTTAAGACGCTCGCAGTTCTCCATAGAAAACTACAAGTGCTACTAGGTGCCTAAACAAAATCATCAAAAATGTTCAAAAGCCTTTATGGTCATCATACACAGTGGTAGACCAGGAGACTTTGTCTGTGACATGGACCCCAGGAATTTGAAGGACTGGACACTGTCTACGCATACTCCATTTATGAGGAGTGCGGCCAGGTTTGTGCTGCGTTTGCGAAAGTCCAGGATTATTTCTTTAGTTTCTGTGCTGTTTAATATGAGATTGTTCACCAAACACCACAAAGACAGTTGTTGACCTCATCTCTATAGGCAGACTCATCCTCCCCAGAGATGAGTCCGACCACAGTGGTGTCATCAGCAAATTTGATGGAGTTACAGTGGTGGGCTGGTGTACAGTCGTACGTGTGCAGGGAGTATGGAAGAGGACTGTTCACTTAAGATAATAGCCATTTTCTGTAGCCCACTGTTACCACAATTAAAACCAATAAGTAAATTAGAGAAAATAACCTTTCACTCGGCATTTCATAATGACAAATTTCAGTGTTTAATAAAGGGCCCACAAATTGTCAAAATATTTTCAATTTTCTCATCCCTTTGTCTCTAACCAACTAATCCCTCATGTTGAACAAACCATTAAAACAGTATTTATAATCTTTTATCCTTCAAAAGTTGGTCAAAATTGGTCAAAAATGTATTCTCAATTTCGTAGCCAAACAAACCAATCTTTTTACCAAAAAGATTGCATATCACCTTGAAAGTCATTCTTGTGTAAAATCCAAATAATGTTAAAGTACCTGCAGAACCTTGCATTTCCTGCAGACCATGTTTTGTTCTTATTCTGGATTTTTGGAGGTATCATGTTTGAATTGTTACTTTCTAACTGTGAATGTTGCATTTTAGAGAAGACTACCATTAGTTCATAATAACATAAATCCTCATCCAGTTTCCAACCCCACCACAAAATTTGCCGATTTTACGCAAACTGGGATGTTGGCTTGTTCTCCTGACAGGTTGAAAATGTCAGTGAAGTCTGGTGCTAGTTGATCAGCATGTCTTGAGTACTTTTCATTGGATTCCATCCTGTCCTGTGGCCTTCCCAGGGTTGACAGCACGGAGCACACCTCACGACCACTCCCTCCACAGTTAGTAGGGTGAGACTTTTTTGAGAGGTTGGAGTGGGATTTACCGGAGGATAAGGTGGTTTGCTTGAGTGCTGGCCTTGGGGCTCAAAATGGGGAAAAAAAGTTATTTAGCTCCTCAGCCAGTGTCACACCTGAGTCCACAGGAGTTGCAGCACAGCCCTTGTAGCTGGTGAGGGACTGTATGCTCTGTAACATCTCTCAGGTCGAGTTGCCCTTCTATTTTCCCATTGTAGTCTGCTTTGGCAGCCTTGATGCAACTCCTCAGGTTGGCGCGAGCAGTACTGTAGAGTGTCATGTTTCCGGATCTGAAGGTTGCATCAGGGGCCTAAAGGTGTGATCGGACCTGGCTGGTCATCCACAGTTTACTATTTGAGTACACATGCATGGTCTTCTTCACAATGACCATAGCCATGCATTTCTTGATTTAAGGCAGTAATGTGTCTGTGAATGTGACCAGGTCCTCATTAGGGAAAGTCTCCCACTGTCTGTTCAAAGCAGTCTTGGAGTCTGGGGAGGGGCGTCGTCTGGTCAGGTGATAATGGTTTGTCTTTTGGGCTTTGTTTGTTGGCTGAGGGGGTGTATGGTAGAGCCATGTAGAATGAGAGGTGGTCTGACTGTCTAACGTGTAGGACTAGTATATCTCTTTATGCACACTACTTGTAAGATAAGACAGTCTCTTTGCAATTGCTTGTTCATATTGTATTAGTTTTTGTAAGTATAACAGCATCGTAGTCATCCTTATGGCAGACATGTCAGCATAAACACCCAACTGTCTGACTGGATAATCAATCTTAGTCTAGTGATTGGGTTGACATGTTAGCACAAATACTCAACTGTTCGACACTGATCAATTACTTTTTGCCCTGCAAATGAAAGAAATGTATCTGTCCGAAGTCCTAGTGACAACTGTCAGTTTTGCCTGTATTTAAGACACACTCACTGGTCATTCGACTAGAGTTGCAAGAACATCGCGCTGAACAGGACTCCACTGTTAAAGCTTTCACCGTCCACTTTGCAGTCTGGTAATAAACCTATTTCCTATTTAAATTGATCTCACTCTTTCTTAGCCTGCTCCTGAAGTTGTATTTTCAGACCTATCACTACTGTAAGAGTAAACCTGAGTTTTAACATTTCTTGTTGGGCATTTTACACGTTGGGAAAATTATGGCAAAACAGTGTTGAGGTTTGCCTGATTAAAATCTCCTGCAATGATGTGCGCGCCCATTGGGTAGGCGTGCTGGGGATTTTTTTTTTGTGGTTTCCAGTAGTAAAGAGGGTGGTTTCATACCTATAAAATAATGTTTTCCCCTTGTTTTATAAGCTTTTTAATCATTTCAAACTGTGCGCCATATGGCAACTTTTGTAAATTTTTTTTTTTTTTTTTTTTTTTTTTACAAATCTTTTTATAACCATTTTGACTCTAATCGGATCGTCCCGGTCACTCTGCGCATCAGCAATCTATGTACCTAGACAGTCATACAGCAACATCTAAACAATATTGAATTTAGTGCATACAAAAGCCGCACCAACTGATTGGGCACTACGTCCACTTTGGGGAAAATTTTAGACCTTTGAATGCACCCTATGTGAGTAAATATGTGCTGCGATGTGTTTGCGTAATTTATTGTTGCTTAGTGATGGGGAATTGCAATCATGCATGGATTTTGCATGGAGCCCCAGATCGAGGAAGATTATCAGTGGTCTTGTGTCTTCCATTTTCTAATAATTGCTCTACAGTTGATTTCTTTAAACGAATCGTTTTACCTATTTCAGATTATCTCTTCCCAGCCTGGTGCAGGTCTACAATTTTTTTATCTGGTGCCCTTCGACAGCTCTTTGGTCTTTGACCATAGGGGAATTTGGAGTGTGAGAGACAGAGGTTGTGGACAGGTATCTTTTGTACCAATAATGAGTTAAAACAGATGCTATTAAAACAGGTAATGAGTGGAGACCTTGTTAGACCAAATACTTATTTTCCACTCTAATTTTGAAGTACAATCTTTGAAAATCCCCAAAAAATGATTTTGTTTTTTTTTCACATTCTGTTTCTAATGGTTGAGGCTTACCCATGTTGACAATTAGGAGGCTTCTCTAATATTTTCAAGTAGGATAATTTGCACAATTGATGGTTGACTAAATACTTATTTGACCCACTGTATTACATACAATGTAAAGACAATGGGGTAGAATTGCTTGTGGCAGCTGAATAAACATATGTACACACAAACACACATGTAAATACACAAAAACTTAAAATTATGTTCTGCACACAGAAAACCTCAAGAAACACAATGGAGACTTCTTGCCAGTCGGAGGCCAGTTGAGTGTTGGAGTATTCATTATATGATGATGATAATAATAATAATCGGACATAGTCTTTGTCATCATCATCAACTCGAGATAAATAAAGGAGGAGCAATAATTTCAAAATAAAATACCGGATACAGCAAATAGAATTACATTTCAGGGGTTGTTTTATCTTGTTTGACATTTAGTAACTTGGGTTTTCATATCATGGAACAAATGGTTTCCAATCGATTTTTTTTCCATCACCTGAAAATTTCATAAGTAGGAGCTTTCTGAACTACAGGTACAACTGTACTATAAATTGAATTTGAATATGCATTTAAATATTATTGACAGTAAAAATGTATGTATGTATGTATGTATGTGTATATATATATATATATATATATATATATATATATATATATATATATATATATATATATATATATATATATATATATATATATATATATATATATATATATATATATATATATATATATATATATATATATATATATATAATTTATTTATTTATTTATTTATTTTAATCATGCGTCATACTTTGTTCAAAAGGAGTGAAGACAACTTCTTGAGAATGTGAAGACCAAGTTCCATTGTATAATGCTTGGACACTCAGATAATACTTGTTGTACTTGTCTAACTTCAGCTGTAAGGATGTTGCAGTTGTGATGTTGTAGTCATTCCTTGATTGTTCCAGCAATTTTCCGCTTAACCTACACAAAGACAAATTTAACATTTAACTCTCATTATGATGTGGTTCACCTGCCTAATATGACAGTAAATAACTGTTAGGGTTATTCTAAGATAATATTATATATGTGCGCATTTAATCATTTTTGTATAAGTTTCTTCAATTTAGGACTGGGGCAAGCTCGAAGTCACTCTCCAGGACAGACATTTAACATTCCACCGAGTCCTTGCTCCGAGGACTGATTACTGGAATATATGACTGACCCTTTCCCCAGTTGCAAGTTCGTAATTGGATTGGATAACTTTATTGATACCGTATTCGGGAAATTACATTGTGGCAGAAGCAAGAGGGTGATTAGACAGAACAGCAAAGTAAAAGCACAAAGTACAAAGCAAGTCAAAGTAAATGGAATCATCAAATCATTAAAACATAAAAGCAGCAAAACACAAAACGACCAAGAGTGGACAAAGCTACCGTGGCCGCCGGCTGCCGCTTAAACAGCGCCATTTTGGTTGCGGTAACTGAATCGGACTCAAAAAGACGTTGTTAAGTGGACAAAAACTGGAACCTCACAGAACAGCAAAGCAAAAGCACAAAGTACAAAGCAAATCAAAGTAAATGTAATCATCAAATCATTAAAACATAAAAGCAGCAAAAACACAAAAAACAAGAGTGGACAGAGCTACCGTGGCCGCCGGCTGCCGCTTAAACAGCGCCATTTTGGTTGCGGTAACGGAGTCGGACTCAAAAAGACGTTCTAAAGTTGGACAAAAACTGGAACCACACACAGGAAGTCTTCCACGAGATGGGGAACTTCTGCAGACTGTGACCAAGGTGGAGAATATGCAGTCGCTCTTGCAAGCTTATCCGCACAGTGACTAAGTAGTCTGAAGCTGAAGAAAACAGCAGCAGGGCAGAATACCTCAACTCTGTAGCTGATAGGAGCCGACAGCTCTTCCATCCCATCCCACGATGGAATGGTTGGTCAGAAGCGTTGCCTCTTCTCCCAGCACTTTTGTCCAACTCCAGACCTCCAGCGGTACCGAGGTGTTGCTCCTTCTGCTGCGTATTGTAACAGCTAGTTCCATGTGTGTGACAGCGTAGGCAATTGCTGGCTGGTCCCCCCCCCTCCCCCCCAAAAAAAGGGGCCGAAAGATGCCAGGCTAACAGATCAAGGAAAGTTGTAAAAACATTGAAGCAAAAAAGTATAAAGTACAAAGTAAAGTAAAAAGGAATGTATTAGGAAATATTAAAATGTCATTTAAAAAAGATAGAAGGGCTGTAAAACATGAAAAACATAAGAGTCTGACACCCATGGTGCAGAGCTACTGCCACAGGCTCCCGCTTGAAAGGCGCCATCTTAAAAAAATGCACACCTGTGAAGGACGCTTAAATTGTTTATTCAGCGGATGGCTATCAATCAACCTCCGGGATTACTCCAAATTGTTTTAAATTGTGGCGCTCGTTTCCCTTGATATGGAATTGTTTTGCCAAATGGAGGCTAGTTTGTTTAATTTCCAAAGGAGTTGTTTTTGATTCCCGACCTTAATTGTTATTAATGAATAACTGATATGCGATTATTGTTAGCTGTTTTTTGCTTACGCAATTGGATCCAATCAAAAACTTTGTAATTGTTTAGATTTGAGGCCTTAAATGGGCAGGAGAAAATGCAAACCGCCAAAATCATTTGTGATGAGGACGAAGTCAAGTTGGATTCGCTCTTGCAAGATAAACACCAAAGATGCGCAATTAATTGATGTACAAATTAATAGATGTCTCCCTTGTATTGTTTTATAATTATATTAAAGTATAATTGTTAATGAACCAAACAATAACATTAGCTGATGCAGGTAGCATCTTGCACCTTGCTACAATTTAATAGATGGTCTCCAGTTTAGTGGATCATGGCTTCTACTGTCCTTGTAGTTATGGCCTTTTTTTCCTGGTATGATAAGTGACTCTGTACTGTCAGTATGCAGGGGTTGGAATTTATTTGGGTCTTGACTTGAATGACAGCTTTGAGAGGTTGCTTTTTTATTTTACTAACTGATTTGGATGAGAAGCCTGACTCAAAAGAAATATCAACAACTTAATTTCCTTTGCAATCTTCAAGTTATTTTAAAAGGTTGTCAACAGCCTCCTAGAATTTGTGTTGGTCCCATTTGGTTTTTCACTTTCATAACAAGTATTTACTCGCATATAAGCCGTCCCCCTTGATTTCCAATTTTCACTTCCATATTCATGATTATAATAGGGAGTACAAATGTGTGAAAAATTCTTAAGAAAAATAGTCTCAAGTGGTATTTCTGAGATACTGTATGAGTCAAAAGCACATAATTAGGGTCAATATCATAAAGTTGTGGTCAGAACACACACTTGTGAAGAACAATGTCATGGCTCTCTTGAGTTTCCAGTTATTTCTACAACTCTCATTTTTCTCTGATAGAGTGATTGGAACAGATAATTATTTGTCACAAAACACATTGATAAAGTTTGGTTCTTTTATGACTTTATTATGGGTGAACAGAAAAGTGATCAAATTTGGTGGGGTAAAAAGATAGTGTTCCCTCGCTTATCGCGGTTAATGGGGACCGGGACCCCCGCAATAAGTGCATTTCCGCGAAGTAGGGGTGCCCCTTCAAAAATGCTTAAAGAAACACGTGCACATGAGCACCGCCAAGCAAAAACATCATAGTAGTCCGTATGGAGGATCTTCTGCAGTTTTTTGCACGTAAGAA
This sequence comes from Stigmatopora nigra, assembly GCF_051989575.1. Lineage (NCBI taxonomy): Eukaryota > Metazoa > Chordata > Actinopteri > Syngnathiformes > Syngnathidae > Stigmatopora > Stigmatopora nigra. Next base: position 2,064,765 of record NC_135518.1, on the reverse strand, counting down.
ACATCGTTATTGGGAGTTGTGAACATTGTTTTTTTTTTTGGGCAGTGAAGATGCGCCTATAAACAGCCATGACGTCATCAATGCGATTCCTGAACTCTCATCATGTTATTGACCATTTCTTTGGCCTTTTTTTTTGATGCAAATACTAATTCTTATTGAATATTTTGTTTTCACCTCTTGTAAAATGATGTGATTTATAATTTTAACTTAATATCTTTAAATTTTGTATTTTATTTTTTTCCTGAAAAAAATCTGCGAAGCTCTGAGTCCGCGATAGCTGAAGCGCGAAGTAGCGAGGGAACACTGTATACAACAGCGCTAATATTTGGTAACATGTCCCTTGGCCATTTTCACTTGAATTAGGAGCTTTTGGTTGCTATCCACAAGCTTCTGGTTGAATCTTTGACCACTCCTCTTGACAGAATTGGTGCAGTTCAGTTAATTTTGATGGCTTTCTGACATCGACTTTTTTCTTCAGCATTGTCCACAAGTTCTCAATGGGATTAAAGTGGGGACTTTGGGATGGCCATTCGAAAACCTTAATAGCCTGATTTAGCCATTCCATTACCACATTTGATGTGTGTTTGGGGTCATTGTCCTTTTTGAACACCCAACTGCGCCCGAGACCCAATCTTTGGGCTGATGACTTTAGGTTATCTTGAAGAATTTGAAGGTAGTCCTCCTTCTTCATTATCCTATTTACTCCCTGTAAAGCACCAGTTCCATTGGCAGGCAAACAGCCTCACAGCATAATACTACCACCACTGTACCGTGCTTGCAGTAGGCATGGTGTACATGGGATTAAAGGCCTCGTCTTTTATCCTCCAGACATATTGCAGGACATTGTGGCCAAACAGCTTGTTTTTGTCTCATCTGATCACATAACTTTCCTCCAGAAGGTCTTACCTTTGTCCATGTGATCAGCAGCATACTTCAGTCGAGCCATAAGGTGCCGCTTATGGAGCAAGGGCTTCCGTTTTGCACGGCAGCCTCTCAGTCCATGGAGATGCAAAACACGCATGACTGTGGACACTGATCCACTGTTTCACCAGCTTCTAATTCCTGGCAGATCTGCTTTTAGGTGATTCTCGGTTGAATCTTAACCCTTACTGAATAATTTTCTCTCAGCAGCAGGTGATAGATTGCATTTTTTTCCTGATCGTGGCAGTGACAAAACAGTGCGATGCACATTATACAGTGTTCCCTCCCTACTTCGCGGTTCAGCTATCGCGGACTCAGAGCTTCGCAGATTTTTTTGGAAAAAAAAATACAAATATTACATTGAAACAACATATTTTACAGTTTTTTTTGTTATAACATGAATTTCACTCTCTACCCGTATTCTATATGGTGTACTGCAGACATGTCCAAATTCCGGCCCGCGGGCCAATAAAGGCCCGTGGACAAATTTTTACCGGCCCGTGGCCTCTATCATGAAATCAATAATACACGGCCCGCCAGCACTGTTGACCACAGTATAAAATACATGTGTACAAAAAGCTATTTTTCACTTCACCAGAAGATGGCAGTAGCCCTGTGGCCGCACTCTGGCCGCCGTGACCCTTGGCCTTGCGTCATCGTTTCACCCCAGCCCATTTCTAACATGGCGACTGTAAACAAAAAAAAGGAAAGTTGACCGCGAGGGCCGCCGCTTCCAGGACAAGTGGAAATTTGAGTATTTTTTCACTGAAATACGAAACAACGGTGTCTGCCTAATTTGCCAAGAGACTGTGGCTGTTTTCAAGGAATTCAACGTTAAGACGGCACTACCAGACGAAACATGCTAGCTACGACAGGCTAACTGGGAACGAACGCGGTGAAAAAGTGAAGCAACTGGAAGCTGTTTTAACGGCACAGCAAAGCTTTTTCACAAGAGCCCGTGAGTCAAATGAAAATGCCACAAAGGCAAGCTACGAAGTGGCAACGCTAATTGCAAAGCACTGCAAACCTTTCAGTGACGGTGAATTTATTAAAGACTGTGTAATGCAAATGGTTGGGAAAATTTTTCCCGCGAAGAAGCAAGAGTTTGCCAATATTTGCCTGGCTCGTAATACTGTGGCACGGAGAATTGAAGACGTTTCTTCAGATATTAAGAGACAGTTAGAGGCAAAAGGAACTGAGTTTGACTTTTTCTCATCAGCGTGCGATGAAAGCACGGATGCGTCCGACACCCCTCAGTTACTGATCTTTTTAAGAGGAGTGGACAATGACATGAACGTGAGTGAAGAGCTTCTGGACCTCCAGAGTCTGAAGGGCCAAACAAGAGGAACAGATTTATTTGTTTCTGTTTGTTCCACCGTCGATGACATGAAACTACAGTGGAATAAAGTCACCGGGATTATTACGGACGGCGCACCTGCCATGGCTGGCGAGCGGAGTGGATTATCAAGCCTTGTCTGTGACAAAGTCAGCGAAGAAGGAGGCAGCGCTATTAAACTCCACTGTATTATTCATCAAGAAGTTCTCTGTGCCAAACATATGAAGTATGATAATGTTATGAAACCGGTGATAAAGACTATTAATTATATTCGCTCCAAAGCGCTGTGCCACCGCCAGTTCAGACAGTTTCTTCTCGACATCCAGGCTGAATACGGAGATGTTTTGTATCACACCGACGTGAGGTGGCTCAGTCGGGGGTCCGCTGCAGCGCTTCTTCTCTCTCAGGGAGGAAATTGGACAATTCTTAACTAAAAAGGGACAACCCATGCCACAATTAAATGATCCTGTTTGGCTGGCTGATTTGGGATTTTGAGTTGACATAACGCGACATCTGAATGCGCTGAACACAAGCCTTCAAGGGCAAAATGCAGTGGTAAGCCAACTGTATTCCCACATCAAAGCCTTTCGGACCAAGCTGCTACTTTTCCAAAGACACCTGTCACAGGCGCAGCCCAATACCGCACATTTCCCGTCTCTGCAGGAAATTTTGACCAGTTTCCCACCGATCAATAGTGCGCAAATGACAAAGTATGCAGCAGACATCTCATCTCTGGTTGAGGAGTTTCAGCAGCGCTTTCGGGACTTTGCAGCTATTGAAAAGGAGATCACGCTTTTTTCCTCTCCTTTCTCCGGAAACCCTGATGACGCTCCAGACCACCTGCAACTGGAGCTCATTGAGCTGCAGTGTGACGCCGAACATCGCAGTCGGCACCAACAGCTCCCTCTTGTTAACTTCTACCGCCAGCTGGATGAAGGCAGGTTCCAAGCTATTCGGACTTTTGCTAAAAAAATGCTGAGCTTGTTTGGCTCCACATACATGTGCGAGAAGACATTCTCCGTTATGAACATTAACAAGAGCCGCATGAGGACGAGACTGAGTGACTCTCACCTGCGTGACGTCTTGCGCATCAAAACCACTGCTCTTGAGCCAGACCTGGACTACATACTGCAGTCAAGATCCCAGTATCACCCTTCACATTAGTGCAGGCAAGATATTTGTTAAGTCCTCTGAGTTGAATAAATTCCTAAATCTCAGTTCATTATTTTTTTTGTGATGGTCAAAATCACAGTTTGAATATGCAGTAATCATTGTTCTGTTTTCAGCACCGTTCCTACAGTGAGCATATAATAGTGAATAATATGTGATGTTTCACATGAACTTAGGTATCCTTGATAGTTTTCTTAATTTTTCGTGGTTTGTGATTTCGGTAAAAACCTAAATGTAAAAAAAAAATGTAAAAGTATGCCATTTGTAGTTAAAAAAAAATCCCAAAAGGTTAATTTGTATTTAATGTTAATGGTTCAAAGAATGTCAGGCTAAATAGTCGGCCCGCACACATTTTCACCTTACCAAATCTGGCCCTCTTTGCAAAAAGTTTGGACACCCCTGGTGTACTGTGTACAGAGGGGTAAAAAATAATAATAAATTAAAAAAAAATATATATATATATATATATATATATATATATATATATATATATATATATATATATATATATATATATAAAAATGAAAATGAAAATCAGACATAGGCATTGTCGTCATCATTGACTTGACAAAAAAAAAATATATATATATATGTATAGGTGTGGGGGTGTGGGGGTGGGTGGGGTGGGTGGGTGTGTGTGTGTGTGTGTGTGTATATATATATATATATATATATATATATATATATATATATATATATATATATATATATATATATATATATATATATATATATATATATATATATATATATATATATATATATATATATATATATATATATATATATATATATATATATATATATATATATATATATATATATATATATATATATATATATATATTGGAATTAAATTCAAATTAAGCATTTTTGAAGGGGAATCCCTAACTTCGTGGAAATGCACTTATCGCGGGTGGTCCCGGTCCCCATTTACCGCGACAAGCAAGGAAACACTGTACTTACAAACAATTGTTTGCACTGTTGCTCTTGGGACCTGCAGCTGCTTTGAAATGGCTCCAAGTTTTCTGACTTTTTCAAGTCAAGGATTCGCTTTTTCAGATCCATGCTGAGCTCCTTTGACTCCCGTTGTAGCGTTTGCATCCAATGAGCCATATTTAAATGGCCTCAGAGAAGTCACCAGCTGTAGTCACTCATAATCACTCACAAGAGGTTAAGAGGCCATGCTATGAAGCTCATTTCACTGACCCAACTTTCTAATTCACCTAAATTGCTAATTCGTGTTGCTGTATGTATATTTTTGACCCAGCAGATTTGATCACTTTGTTCATGTTTTTGTGACAAATAAGTGACAAATAAGAGATATTCCAACCACTCTATCAAGAAACAGTTGTAGAAATAACTGGAAACTCAAGAGAACCATGAAATTATGTTCTTCAAAAGTGCATGTAAGCTTTTGACCTCAATTGTAAGGAAGTTAATGTTTGTCTTTGTTAAAACAAAATATCAAATTATTCAATTTGAAAAAAGAAATAAGTCTATCTTGATATGGAACAGATACTTTCTAATTACTGAAATTACAACATTCTTAGCAGAACCTTAAGATGTTGTGGCAACCACATTGCTTCTAATGTCAAAATATTCCTATTCTTCAGATGGTTCATATAACTCCAATCACTTTCGAACAAGAATTACAATGAAAAAAAATCAATAGTAGCGAGTTAGCTTAGTGTTGCGATGTTCTTTGAAAGCAGTGGGACACCTCATCTAGCCAGATACTCCGGTCCGAGAGTGAGACGAAGGGACACAGATGATTCTTCAGCTTCTTTTATATCAAATCCAAGTAATTGGCAATATAGAGCAGTGATTTTCAACCACTGTGCCGCGGCACACTAGTGTGCCGTGAGAGATCCTCAGGTGTGCCGTGAGAAATTATCCAATATCCTTTTTTTTAAATTAACATTTATTAATAGATTTCTGCAAATATGATGTCATTGTCCAATGTCCGTGCTGCAAAGGCTGGCAGCGTAATGTAATATTTGTCCGTGTGGCAACACGTAGTTGATTGACACGTTCCGCCAAGAAAATTAGTGATGCACCGTGGTGACAGTCATGGAGAAGTTTTTAAAAAGGACAACTGCAAACTCCGAACTGCGCCCTGGACAAGATTCTGACCCGGATAAAGGCCCTAGTATGAGTGGTGGAGAAAACAAAGCAAAGACGGTGAGCTCAAGGCAATATAGTAAAAGCTATCTTTCGTTTGGATTTACTTTCACCGGGGATGAGACGACACCTATTCCGTTATGCCTGGTGTGTGGCGAGAAGCTATCCAACAGCGCCATGGTGCCAAGCAAGCTTAAACGCCATCTCCAAACGAAACACCCGTCGCTTCAAAACAAGCCGATAGACTATTTTGTTCGCCTGCATGTAAACACAGAGAAACAGGCAACGTTTATGAGAAAAACCACAAAGGTAAATGAGAAAGCGCTCAAAGCTAGTTACTTAGTCGCCGAACTTGTTGCTAAATCAAAAAAGCCGCACACTGTGGCAGAGACATTAATACTACCTGCCTGTAAAGCCATTGTCAACGAGATGCTCGGCCCTGGTGCGGCTAAAGACATAGATAAAGTCCCGCTCTCTGATAACACAATTGCCAGGCGTATTGATGACATGTCTACAGACATCGAAAGCCATGTTTTGGAAAAGATACGCATCAGTAGGAAATTTGCGTTGCAAGTTGACGAGTCTACGGATATTAGTGGACATTCTCAGCTCTTGGCCAATGTGCGTTTTGTGGATGGTGATGCCATTAGAGAAAACTTCCTATTTTGCAAGACACTGCCAGAAAAAACAACTGGAGAGGAAATTTTTCGGGTCACATCGGAATATCTTGACCAGGGAGGACTTACGTGGGAAAACTGCACAAGTGTGTGCACTGATGGAGCTGCAGCCATGGTCGGGCGCACCAAAGGCTTCGTGAGTAGAGTGAAGGAAAGAAACCCAGATCTGATTATTACGCACTGTTTTTTGCACCGTGAGGCCCTCGTTGCGAAGACTTTACCAGTAGAACTGGTTCCTGTGTTGGACGATGTGGTGCGCATGGTGAACTTTGTGAAGACACGACCTCTGAAAAGCCGTATATTCGCATCTCTGTGTGAGGAAATGGGAGCGGAGCATAAAGCCTTATTGCTCCATACGGAGGTCCGATGGTTGTCGCGCGGTAAGGTGCTGACCCGTGTGTATGAGCTGCGAGAGGAACTTAAAATGTTTCTGACAAATGAGAGGTCTGATTACTCAAATCAGTTTGCAAGTGATGAGTGGTGCGCAAAGTTGGCATACCTGGCTGATATATTTCATCATCTTAATGAACTGAACACAAGGATGCAGGGCCGAAATGAAAACCTGCTTACAAGCACAGATAAAATAAATGGATTCCGTTTAAAGGTGCACCTCTGGCAACAACATGTGCAACGTGCCAACCTGGAGATGTTCCCACTCACAGACAAACAGCAAAGCAACACTGCTGCACTGTCTGAGGTAATAGGTAAACATTTGAAAAGTCTTGAGGAGAAGTTGTCATTTTATTTCTCTTCAGCCTCCACTGAATGCTTTGACTGGGTTAGGGACCCATACAGCTCGGCATCAGTTGTTCGAAAGGACATGACTTTACAAGAGCAGGAGGAACTAACTGAACTGAGACAGGATCGTGGTTTAAAACTAAGATTTGCTGATCTTCCTTTGGACAGTTTTTGGTTGACTGCTGCCAAGGAGTTCCCCATTCTGGCCAACAAAGCTGTTCTGACATTGCTCCCATTTTCCACAACATATCTGTGTGAGCTGAGCTTTTCAAGCCTAACTGCTATAAAAACTAAAAACAGAGAGAGACTGAGAGCTGTTGAAGAAGAGCTTCGTGTGTGTCTTTCTACTATTCCTGCCAGGATATCGGCTTTGTGTTCATCTAAACAGGCCCAGGTTTCACACTGACTGAGTATAAATAAATTGAGAAATTATATTGTAATTAAATATACTATACAGAGTGTCATTTTGTAAAATCTTTGGTTAGTGGTGTGCCACAAATTTTTCCAATGTAAAAAAATGTGCCGTGGCTCAAAAAAGGTTGAAAAACACTGATATAGAGCATTCTTCGTTGAGAACACATTCCAGTCAACTTTGATGAACATTGAATCAAACTCGGCTGGAAACGTTTATTGTGCTCTCTACTATAGACTACAACTCAAACTAAAAGTATAGTACCCCAAGCTGTCCACCTAGGTGCCTACACAAAAAGAACGATATAACCTTTTAATGAAAACAACGGAAAACATAGAAATTTATAACAATCAAAGTTGAATTTTGTTTTATTTCAAAATTAAGGCTACTCGCGTCTTCCCAGTCATAGCACGTTTAACTAGGTTATGTGTCAGCACCCAAGGTAAGATGGCTGCCCTGGACCAAGGACCTAAGGAATGTGATTTTATTTATTGACGTCAAAATGTATTTTGCCTGGCATTTTTTCTCTACCTTTTCTCAATTTTGAGATGAATGAAAGTATGGGCCGAATTCGCTTGCGTTGTGACATCACACGTCGACGCAACGGCGCCATTTTGAAGTGACGTCATCATGTCGCGACGCTGTCAATTTGCCATTTTTTTTGCATGACGTGTTTTTATGCGCATATAAGCCGCACCCTTGATTCAGTCATCATTTTTTTGTCCGACAAAAACGGTTTATATGAGAGTAAATACTATCTGTCAACTTGTACGTTTCCCCGTACTTTATACATTTTCTTAGTTGAAATTGTGTCGCTGTATAACAACTTTTGTACGGGATTTTTAAAGTAATTTTTTTGTAAAATCCATCTGCTTCTACCCGTTTTGGCTCTAATCCCTATCATCTAGGTAACCGATGAAAACGTCAATGACGACTGCTCATATTGTCATGTTTTAAGCATGATTTGCATGCATGCATTCTCTTTTTACATGTCCACTGTTATTACTATATAAATGTAGCGCGCCAGCAATGTACACAGGCAGTCAAGTTGTCAGCGTCATATAGCGACGTCCACCAAATTTTGAAATTATTGCACTGATTGGGCACCCAGTCTACTAAAATTTTAGACTTTTAAGTGGGCCCTGTGTGAGTAAATATGTGCTGTGTTGCATTTGTTAAATTTTGTTTTAATCGCTTAATAAATGCAATTGCAATCAATAATAAGGGGAGCAATTGGCCAAGGTATACAGGTATGTAAATAACATCATCATCAGACACTGAACCAGGCTTGGTGTCACACAACCATTGCTTTGTACAAAAGAGAAATTGATATTCAACCTTTTGGAAAGCTAACATATCCTTACAGGGAAACTGATTAAAACGTTGCTCATAATGTTAGGAACGAGACTCATAAAATTCATTAAATTATAGCTTATATAAGCCGCACCCTTAAAATTGCCTAAAATTTGTTGAATTTTGAGATGAATGAAAGTATATAAGCCACCGCGCGGCCGGTGGAACGAGAGGTTAGTGGGTCGGCCTCACAGCTCTGGGTTCTTGGGTTCAAATCCAGGTTACGTCCACTTGTGTGGAGTTTGCGTGTCCTCCAGGGCCTGCATCGGTTTCCTCCAGGTACTCCCGTTTCCTCCCACATTCCACAAACATGCATGCCTTGATTATTGTTTTATTAGGGAGTACAAACATGTTACTTTGAAGGAAACTTATTAAGAGAAATCATTGCACGTTGTCTTTCTGAGAAGTTATTGTAAATGCAAAATATAAAAGTATTCAATTTTCAAAAAAAAAGTCTATCTTCACCACCGACGAGTCTACCGTATCGTGGTGTTGGGGTTTGCGTGGCCCGGTGATCCTTGCAGCTACGTTGCCTTGAGCCCCTGGTAGGGTCACCTATTGCAAACTGGTCTGAGGTGCGGGACCAAAAGAAGAATGGCTCAGAAGACCTCCTATGAGGAGCAACATTATTGGACATCTTCCCTCGCCCGGATGCCGGTCACCGGGGCCCTATTCTGGAGCAAGGCCTGGAGGAAGGGCGCGATGGCTAGCGCCTGGTAGCTGATCCTCGAGGGCCGCCGAGGGTGCAGGTTTTTGATCCAACCGATTCAACACAGAAAGTATAACCAATGAGGTTTCTGCTGAAATAAGAAGCACCTGACTGATATTCACTGATTCTACTTCTAACATACCAGATTGGTAGAAAGGTTTTCTCTTAAGGGTTGGAACGAAAACCTGCATCCACTTTGTTGAATAGTTTAGTTGGGCGGCATCAAAGTCCAAATTATCACAAAATGTTATCAGGTTTTCCGAGATGCAGTCGGAGCATTATAAAAATTAAAAATTAAAAAAAACTCAAATCCTCCCATTCTTGACCAGATGAAAGGTGGCGTGTTTATTGCCATGCTGAAGTCCGTCCATCCAAAGACCATGCCTGGACATTGGCCTGAGTGTGTATGCTTAAGCCAGGGGTGGGAAAACTATTCAGCAATGTTGGTGCAGGTTTTCTTTCCAACACATAAGAGGAAACCTTTCTCCCAATCTGGTATGTTAGAAGTACAATCAGTGAATTGCAGTCAGGTGCTTCTTATTTCAGCAGAAAACTCATTGGTTAAACTGTCGGTGTTGAATAGGTTGAAAAAAAACTGCACCTTCGGCGGCCCTGGAGGATCAGTTTGCCCACCACAGACTTAAGAAAAGGGGACATGATCTGCAGTGACAACACATAAACGAGGAGCACATCTGCTTGTTAAGTATCGGCCCTAAGATGCTGAAACTAAAGAGACGTGCCCCATGTATACATTTGTGGAGTGTTTGGATAGCAGCAAAGTTTGGCTCTGATCAGGATCACGGCCGAGAGCCACGGCTAACATGAATGAGCTCTTATAGCAGCTTGTTAAGTATTTCCTTTGATATTGAAGAGACTTGCAGCTTCTATGCTTCATTTCGGCACCCATTGTTGGTAATGTGATGCGTCTCAGCATCCTTCCCCCCAACTGAGTGCCTCTAGATACAGTGCAACTTCTACTTATGAAATAAATTCATTCCACAAGTGGTTTTGTAACTTGCATTTTTTTACATTGAATTAGCATAATTTGTTCCGCAATTTTTAATAAGACTAAATACTTGTCAATCCACGAAGAGCGCATAAATCCAACAATAGAACACCACTTTGGTTCCGATCAGGGGGGGGCGTTCTTCCCAATCACTCCCCTCCAGTTCTCATTGTCATTGCCCACGTGATCATTGAAGTCCCCCAGCATAATGAGGGAGTCCCCCTAAAGAGCATTCTCTAGCACCCCTTCCAAAGACTCCAAAAATAGGTTGGTAATCTGAACCACTGTTTGGTCCATTCACACAAACAACAGTGAGGTCCCTTCCACCACTCGAAGACAAAGGGATGCTACCCTCTCGTCCACCGGGGTAAACCCTAACATAAAGACGCAGAGCTGGTGGGCAACAAATATGGCCAAACCTGATCGGCACCTCTCACCGTCAGCAACTCCAGTGACCAACACCTCTTGAGAGGAGTGGTACCGCAACCCAAGCTGTGCGTAGAGGTGAGCCCGACTATGTTGAGCCGGAATTTCTCAACCTCACGCACTAGTTCAGACTCTTTCTAAAAGAGAGAAATTACATTCCACATCCCAAGAGCCAGTTTCTTCAGCCAGGGATCGGACCGCCAAGGATCCCTCCTTTGGCTGCAGCCCAACTGTCTAAGCACCCTCTTTGGCTCCTCTCACAGCTGGTGATCGCATGATAGGGGGAACCAACGTAGTCTCTTCGGGCAGTGCCCGACCAGGAATCATGGGTATAGGCCCGCCAACCAGGCACTCGCCATCGCGCCCCTCCTACAGACCTGGCTCCAGAGTGGGGCCACGGTCATCCATGACAGGGCGAGGGAAGACGTTATCCAATAAAGTTCCTCATTATAAGAGGTCTTCTGAGTCATGCTTTGTCTTGTCCCTCACCTCAGACAATTTTGCAGTGGGTGACCCTACCAGGGGCACAAGGCCCCAGACAACATAGCTCCAAGGATACTGAGACACCCAAACCCCACCACCACAATAAGGTGACGACTCATTGGGGGTAATTGCAGTTTAAAATTATTAAATTTTTATCAATAGGTTTGATTATTATTGTTGACAAAAATTATTCCACGATAATTATCGTTCTCGTTTTATCAACCAGCTCTACTTAGAATGTTATGAAGTTACCTCTCAAAGACCTTGTACTGGACTCCTGGTGGTGTGGCCGGCCCTGGATCCCAATGCAAGATGTGAAGGAAATTCACTGAGTTAACTGACAGATTAGATGGTGGAAGGAGTACACCAAGCACTGTTGAAAATAAAAGAGGAAATGGCAGGGTTATAAGTCACAAAACAAGTTGCAGTTGGAAATAAACTCTAAACATGTTAACAGCTATATCAGTGGTTCTTAAACAATTGCAGAAAAGGGCCACAGTGGGGGCGAGTTTTCGATCCAACCTGTAAGCGGAAACCTTTCCACCAAACTGGTATCCTAGAAGTGCAATCAGTGGATTGCCATCAGGCGCTTCCTTTTTCATTGGTTTAACTGTTTGTGTTGGATTGGTTTGAACAAAAACCTGCACCCACAGCGGCCTTCGAGGGCTGGTTTGTCGATCTCAGAGCTTTATAGTACAAGGGTGCTCATTAAGTCGATTACAATCAACTGGTCGATCTACAAGGGACTACTTGTAGATTACCTTAGAGTTAGTTAGTTTTTAAAAAGTTCATAAAAATTACAAAATTTGCCCTGGAATTGGATCCGAAAGAAGGGAGATTGAAAATGGCGAGAGTCAGTGCCCGCTTCGTCTTCGGCGCTGAATTGAGTGGCGATAAGCGCCAAAGAAGAGGAATTTTACTGCAAAAGAATGACGCGCCAAAGAGGAAGAACGACAAATATTCGGCCGGCGATCCGGCGGCGTGGGTACGCTGCCTTGACAGAACAGGCAACGACAAGGAACGTAGGGGAAGAATTCCCTAGCATCAAGCAAGTTTTTGAGAAGAGGATGCCATCCCAGACATTCTTATTCAAAGATTAACTGAACGAGCAGATTATTATGTGTGGGAATGCTGCTGGCCAGCCGGCTTCATGGTAAAGCCAGCCTTAATCAACACGTTTGGCCTTCCTCATGCTTTAAAAAACAAGATCTTTTTTTTGATTGATTACCTTAGAACGGAGAAGTGTTTTTTCGAACCTTTTGTTACCTGAATTTTTGATCCCAAGCGTAGTCAGGCGAGTACAGTAAGCCTTCGAATATCGTGGATAATGTAGACTATACATGGTCCCAAGGATACGGAACGTCCGTGGACGTAAGTAACGTCTGAGGACGTAATGTCCGAGGACGATCTGTCCACGGCCGTTCCATCCAGGGACGTTTTGTCGACAGACATTTGATCGAGGGACACTTGGTCCCCGGACGTTTGGTTGACGGACGTTTGGTCGACAGAGTTCATGAGCGCGAGAAATTACCTGGTTGTTTGATTTCAAAAGTAAACTCTCTTTTTCTCATGATTATAAAATTGACGGAACGTCCGGGGACAAAGTGTCCGTCAAAAAAACGTCCGTCGACGAAACGTCCGGTCACAGGTCCCAAGAAGAATTTTTTTTTACAACTAAAAATGAGCGGCCCGGTGAAGCAAGTGGTTAGCGAATCGGCCTAACAACTCTGGGGTCCTGGTTTCAAATCCAGGTCACGCCCACCTGTGTGGGTTTCCTCTGGATCCTGCGGTTTTTCCTCCCACATTCCAAAAACACAAACACGCAAAATTGCCCTGAGTATGGATGTGAGTGTGCATGGTTGTCAGTCTCCTTGTGCCCTGCGATCGGCTGACCACCGATTCAGGGTGTCCCTTACCTCTGGCCCGGAGAGAGCTGAGATTGGCCTGGATCACAACAGCCTTCGCAAACTATTTCATTGGGGAGTCGTCCGGGATATCATTAAGATTGGTTATCACAGCAGCAGTTTGGTCATTGGTGGTACGGACTGCCCGTGCAGTAGGCCGGTGAAGGCTGGGCAAGCAGTGTTGAGGTAGGCACATTTAATAGCTATCATTCAGTCTAGTGTAGTGCTATAACTAGCAGGATGGACTTTAATGCGGAAGAGTTCTTTTTTTAACTTGGCACTGTAGATCAGGTTGACCAATGTAAGAGGAGAGATCTGTTAGGTCTTGCCGCTCATCTAGGGTTCACTCTGTCCAGGACTACCAGGCTAGCTGAATTGAAGCAGGAGGTTATCCATATATTAATAGCAGCGCAGTACTTAGAAGCCACAGTAGGAGCATCTGCGGGTGTTTCCTCTCAGTCTCTGGTCGATTCTGAGGAATCAGGCAGGATGGAGAAAGATAAGGTAGGCAGGGATGGTGTCACCTTGAATGTAAAGGCTCTAGTTATAAATCCCAGGGCTGGTTTAAAAGGAAAACCAGAGGGATATGGTGCTGTATCTATTGGGGAAAATTCCCACATTGCTCTAAAGATATTACGTATGCAAAATGAAGCTAGGGATAGGGAGTATGCTCATCAGCTGGCCCTCAAGGAAAAGGAGATTGAACTAGCAAGACTGGATGCTGAACTCGAGAAACTCCGAAATGGCCGCAGGTCTATGGACGGCACTCTTTTCTCCACACCCTGCTGGAGTCCAAACCCTTCTTGGAAACAGCATGGTAGCCAAAAGGAGCTTGAGCGTGTAGAGAAAGCACGTGTAGCTCAAGAACGGCTTGAGAAAGAAAAAGCTTTGGAGCTTGAGCGTGTAGAGAAAGCACGTGTAGCTCAAGAACGGCTTGAGAAAGAAAAAGCTTTGGAGCTTGAGCGTGTAGAGAAAGCACGTGTAGCTCAAGAACGGCTTGAGAAAGAAAAAGCTTTGGAGCTAGAGCGTGTAGAGAAAGCACGTGTGGAGCAAGAATGGCTTGCGAGAGAAAAAGCTTTGGAGCTTGCACGTCTAGAGAAAGCACGTCTTGAGCAAGAGCGGCTTGAGAAAGAAAGAGTTTTGGAATTTAAGAGGCAAGAGAGAGAGAAAGCTTTGGAGCTTGCACGTCTAGAGAAAGCACGTCTTGAGCAAGAACGGCTTGAGAAAGAAAGAGTTTTGGAATTTAAGAGGCAAGAGAGAGAAAAAGCCTTGGAGCAAGATCGACTAGAAAGAGAAAAGGCCTTGGAAGCAGAGCGAAAAGAAAAAGAACTGATTGAAAGAGAAAATATTTTGGAGCAGGAAAATTTAGAAAGAAAAAAATTGGAGCAAGAGCGGCTTGAAAAAGAACAAGGCAAGAAGAAAATGTCCGCCGCGGAGATCAGCCTGCAGAAAGCACCCCAAGTTCCGGTGCTGAGGCCACGCAAAGTACTCCTGTCGCCACTGGGGCCGCCAGTCGCACCCGTGCCGAATCCACTAACCAGGCTTCCGGTGCCGGCCGGCCTTCCAGGCACAGTTCTTTCTAGCACTGTTCTTCCTAGCACTGTTCTGCCAAGCACCGTTCTGGCCAACGACTGCCCGCCCAGAAGTGGTAGCAATGCTCCGGCACCCCTGGATGATGGTGCCGGCGACTGCAAGAGCGGCAAAGCTCTGGCACCCCTGGACGAGGGAGTTGGCGACCCTCCAAGCAACCAGGGTAAGGTGCCTGACCGTTCTAAAATTCTAGTGTATCCTAAAGGAAGGGGGCTTGGCCAAGACTTAAAGGACCAGCGCGGATGCCCGCCAGATTGGCCACGGCTCATCATCGGCCGGCGCGGACGCCCGCCAGACCGGCTACGCCTTGTCACCAGCCGGCGGGGACGCCCGCCGGACCGACCACTTCCTCGTCTCGTTTCTGGCTGGCATGGACGCCCGCCAGATCGGCCACGGCTCATCACCGGCCGGCGCGGACGCCCGCCAGACCGGCCACGCCTTGTCATCGGCTGGCGCGGACGCCCACCGGACCGACCACTTCCTTGTCTCGTGACTGGCCGCCGCAAAAGGGGGCGCAGTAGAGCACGCTGGCGCAGAAGAGGATATCGGCGCAAAAATGGAAGCCTGCGCAGAAGAAATTATGTATAATGCCCTATCTCAAGTTTAGGAGAGTTTTAACAGGAGTGTATTGATTGATTGAGGCAGGTTGGTGGTTCGATTTCGTCAACAGGTTGACTCTTGAGGGGGGAGGTGTTACGGCTGGCAGCCTGGACACACACTATGTAGGAGGTGTGTGCTTTCTTTTCTTTACAGGTATCTGCAACTGTGGTTCCACCCCTGTGCCAGAGCCTTGCCCAGGCCAACACAGCTGTAATTAATTCCCCAATCATCCCTCCTGCCCTTATTTAAAGCCTTTTCAGTTGTCAGTTCGCCCCTTGCCCTGGCCCTTGCCCTGGGCCTTGCCCTTGCCCTTGCCCTTGCCTTTGCCCTTGCCATTGATGCCTTGCTGAGTTGCAGGCTTGTGAGTATGTTACTCCCTGTTATATTTTGTATGTGTTGTTAATGATTTTGGGTTGCATATGGGGACTTGAGATAAGTTTAGACACCTTTGGGTATAGTTTGTGCATTTAGATACAGTTATTCCCCTGTCTAGATTATATTACATCAGTTTAACAGTGGCATCCTTTGGTCTTATTTCCTGTATTTTTGTGGGTGTTCATTTGGACACCTGTCTGGGAGGGGGTTTTACCGTGTTTATTTCAGGGTGCCACTTTAATATCTCGTGCTTCCCCTATGTTATCCCGTAGTCTGTTTTAATGACTTTATTGTAAATAACCTCACTGAAAGGGGGCTTCTTTCAAGGACTTGGACTAAAACTCCCATTAACATTTTTTTAATGCAAATTAAGCATAGGGGAACTATTTTCACTGTGAGTAGAGCATTTCAAGTACCGTATTTTTATACCTCTAAAACGCACCGTTTGATTGGACGCAGTCTCACGTGCGGGTATATTTTCTGTGTTTTGTCAATACATTGGGCGCTTCTTCAGAAAGGGCGCTAGCATGACATTATGCTAGCATAGGTTATGCTAGCCGCTACCGTACCTATGTTATGCTAGCCGCAGGCATACCTATGTTATGCTAGCCCCCAGCATACCTGTTATGCTAGCCCCTAGCATACCTGTTATGCTAGCCCCTAGCATACCTATGTTATGCTAGCCCCTAGCATACCTATGTTATGCTCGCCACTAACATATCTTATGCAAGCTACTACCGTATGTTATGCTATTCACTAGCATATGTTATTCTAGCTTCTAGCATAAGTTAGACTAGCTGGTAGCACAGGCAAAATCAAGTTTGATAATGCTCTATAGCAGGGGTGGCCAACCAGTCAGAGACCAAGAGACGCATTTTTTACTGTGTTACCGCAAAGAGCCACATCACACACATACCTTTGCTCAGCCAGATTTATTGTAAATGTCACACACCAGCATAGTAATGACATAAATTGACTCCTACAGTACTAACAGCACAGGCCAGTCATTATCAACAATGAACATTGTGTGCACTGTCTCACACAGACAAACTCTCAGTTCAACCAACTCCACAAACAAAAATCTAATAATTTACAATAGCGCTTTTCTTTTACTATGCATGTTACTTAGTGGGACTTCTGTCATAAAATCAGAGCCTATTTTTGCGCTCCTTGTGAGCTGTCATTTATTATGAATGGCTTTTAACTAGCGCGCCCACCACGTGGGTGTACACCTCGTTCTCCTATTGGCTGCTCCCGGCTGAGCACTCTCGCCTTGGTCTGCCTCGCAGGGGGTGTGGCTTTCTCAGCCGACGCTCGATCTTTGGGATAATTTTTGTGTGCGCGACGCCGTTCATTGTCGCTTCTGGAGCTCTCCCACTCTGTTAAAAACGATTACTCAAATGACCTTGCTCCTACTGGGAAACTTTGAGGTATTTTCATCCCAAGCACATGCGAATTGGACGAAAATACCGTATCGAACTCAAGCGAAGCGCACACGCAAATAAAAATGACACACAAATACGAACTTTGATATGGACGTTAGAGCCGCATGAAACCGGGCAAAGAGCCACATGCGGCACGGGAACCGCGGGTTGGCCACCCCTGCTCTATAGCAAGCAGCTTGTTTAAAACCAAAAGACAATTTTTGCACTATTAAAAAGAAATCTCTTGAAAAAATATTTGTTTAACAAAAAAAAATTGTGTTACACAAGAGAGAAGGTGAAGAAATTAAATCACTCATCTATTAGGATCCGACAACCGTTTTTGGCAACCATAGCTGAATTCTTTTCTCTACGTAAAAACATAGCGAAAGAATCTTAACGTACACACAGACTCACACACCCATCTCTCTATCTCTCCGTCTCTATCTCTGTCTCTCTCTATCTCTGTCTCTCTCTCCATCTCTGTCTCTCTCTATCTCTGTCTCTCTCTCTATCTCTGTCTCTCTCTCTATCTCTGTCTCTCTCTCCATCTCTGTCTCTCT
>NC_135518.1:2041514-2044437 GCF_051989575.1 Stigmatopora nigra | reverse complement strand
AGCCTGTATGGCTCAGACTTCTGTTATCAAATCCCTGGTTGGTTCCTGCTTTCTTGTCAATCTTTTGCATATTCACCCTGTGTCTTCCTGATTTTCTCTGGATATTGAACCCTCAGAACTGGGAGACTCAAGTGTGAACCACTCTTTTAACAGCCTGCCAAGATATCCTAGATTACATAATTCTAATTTTCTTAATTTCACTCAGTTGTTGATGCTATGTTTGGTGTACAGTATTTTGGTCCCACAAAAAACAAGATAATTCGAAATACATATCATTTGGCTTTTCGCAGGTATCACCCTTGTGGCCCTCCTTGTTCCAATCACTGTGGGAATGTATGTTAAACGTAAAAGGCCCCAAATGGCAAAAAAAATCCTCAAGGTAGGAATTTACATTGACATAAATGAGATATTACCAAAACATTAATGGTGTAGTGGTTTATTCACCTGACTTCAGCGCGAGCAGTATGGTATCCATTCCTGCTCAGTGGGGGTGTGATTTTTATCAAAAATGATTCCGATGACAAAATTTCATTCATTCATCTTCCATATCGCCATCCTCGAAAGAGTTGCAGCGGTTGCAAGAGCCTAACCCATCTGTCTTCGGGCAAAAGGCAGATTACACCATAGGATTGTCACCGATCAGTTGGAGGGCACACAGAGAGACTGGCGATCTCACAATCACA
Organism: Stigmatopora nigra; assembly: GCF_051989575.1. Classification (NCBI taxonomy): domain Eukaryota; kingdom Metazoa; phylum Chordata; class Actinopteri; order Syngnathiformes; family Syngnathidae; genus Stigmatopora; species Stigmatopora nigra. The sequence continues at coordinate 2,043,754 of NC_135518.1, read as the reverse complement.
CTGCCACCGAATCGGAATTTAACCCGGACTGCCCGTACCAAATTCAGGCCGAAGAACCACTCCACCTCGGATGGCATGATAAAAATGATTGCATGAATAGTTACTGCATATTGTTTTTTACTCTCCAGGTTGGGTCATTTACAGGATTTGGTCTAATAATCATCATTGCTGTGGTGGGTGGAATTCTTTACCAGTCTTCTTGGACCATTGCCCCCTATCTTTGGATAATCGGAACAATTTACCCTTTTATTGGTGTTGGGATGGGCTGCCTAATGGCTCGCTTTGTGGGCCAACCATGGTACAGGTAAGGAGACAACATATAATATATGAAAATCACAACATTAAGAAATATAAAGAGGAATAAATACATTCAAATATGAAGGGATATTTTGTCCTACTCTTTAAAAATATTTTATGATTTTTCTCTTTTTTGCCTATATACATTTGCATATATATTTCAAAGAAAATAGTATACTGTCATAATTTTTAAAGTGTTTCAGGGTAGTATTTAAGATCATGGGATTAATTGTGATAATTCAATGTATAATATGTCTTTGCTCACAAAAAAAATACAAAATCCCCTCTGGAAATTATCTATTTCATAAATAAAAATACCATTGTATTGTCAATCGTTTTTACTTTTCGTCATATATAAACACAAACAGAAAAAACTATGGATTTTTTTCTTTGCCTTTGATTTTCCATTCCATTCTCAATTACCATTTTAATTTATTTTACCGAAAGTAATTTGTAAATCCAATTACTATATTGGGAAGAGCTTTCCAACTAGGAATAATAATCAATAAATAATTACTCCTATCTTACCTAATGGAGAGTTACATTAGTTTTTGATATATGGTTTATTTGGAACAATATGAAAAAAATCATTTTTACATTAGCTTAGAGAAGAAGCTGACAGGTTGGATGGGTCACCTCAGCCAACTACCCCATCACAAAGACATCAGTTATTAACTAGTGATTAGATTTGGAAAGCCCCTCCCAACGCCATTGGATCAGCAAACCATTCTTTCGGTAAAAACAATGACAAAAGGCAATTACTCCAAAAAGTAAATAAAAAATTTAAAAAAAAGACATTGACCCCAAAAAGAAAAGTCAAAGACAATGAAGAAAATGCCTTGCAGGTTTATCCGTTTGTATTTTTCAATGACAAAAAGAAAAATTCAATGCCAAAATGTACTTTTATATTTTCATTTAATTATTTATATGTTAATATTCACAAGGTGAATCCAAAATAAACAGTTTTAAAATATATTGCTGTACTCTATTTATCTAAATAAAATTAATTATTTGTTCCCAGCCGGCCCTTAGATTGTTTTAATATTTTTAGTTAATGTTGATTTCAGTTATATCAGTAGTGATTTTTAATTCCAACCACCTCTTCCACAGGTGTCGAACAATTGCTTTAGAGACTGGTTTTCAGAACTCCCAGTTATGTAGCACCATTGTCCAGCTGTCCTTCAGTCCAGCAGAACTGGAGGTCATGTTTGCATTCCCCCTTATCTACAGCATATTTCAGCTGGTGGTGGCTGTCATTTTTGTCGGAGGTGAGTGACAAGCAATGACCAGGCTTGCAAGTTTTAGATGGACTCCTGTCTTAGTAGGCTGTGTACACTAGAACCGATAATGTTATATGGGATTTTCCATACCCAACATTATAACTAGCCACACGCTTTTTTACAAAGCATCTTTCACAACACCTAATGCCGCAAGCTTAACTCACATTTTTACAGACTCAGCATGTGCAAGAATAAGGCAAACACACATACATTAAGTCAATGTGATTTACACCAAGGGACAAACTAGTACATGAAACTGCTGATGAAGGCAGGCTTCAAAAAAATTCAGTTGTTAATTGAACATATCAAAATATTCATTTTTCATTATTTATTTTCTGAACGGTTTTATCCTGAGCGGTGCTGGAACCAAACCCAGCCAACCCCCGGGCCAGGGGCGGGAAACCCTGTATCAGTGGCCAGCCGATTGCAGGGCACAAGTCGACAGACAACTATTCACAGTCACACCCATACCTACGGGCAATTTAGTGTCCAATCAGCCTACCATTGATGTCTTTTGAATGTGGAAGAAAACTGGAGTGCCAGGAGAAAACTCACGCGGGCCCGGGGAGAACATGCAAACTCCACATGGGGGGAACGACCTGGATTAGGATCCCAGGGCTGTGAAGCCATACTAACCACTCAAGCCGTCGGGCCGCTCTCGAA
>NC_135518.1:2036514-2039014 GCF_051989575.1 Stigmatopora nigra | reverse complement strand
CTATCTATCTATCTATCTATCTATCTATCTATCTATCTATCTATCTATCTATCTATCTATCTATCTATCTATCTATCTATCTATCTATCTATCTATCTATCTATCTATCTATCTATCTATCTATCTATCTATCTATCTATCTATCTATCTATCTATCTATCTATCTATCTATCTATCTATCTATCTATCTATCTATCTATCTATCTATCTATCTATCTATCTATCTATCTATCTATCTATCTATCTATCTATCTATCTATCTATCTATCTATCTATCTATCTATCTATCTATCTATCTATCTATCTATCTATCTATCTATCTATCTATCTATCTATCTATCTATCTATCTATCTATCTATCTATCTATCTATCTATCTATCTATCTATCTATCTATCTATCTATCTATCTATCTATCTATCTATCTATCTATCTATCTATCTATCTATCTATCTATCTATCTATCTATCTATCTATCTATCTATCTATCTATCTATCTATCTATCTACTATCTATCTATCTATCTATCTATCTATCTATCTATCTATCTATCTATCTATCTATCTATCTATCTATCTATCTATCTATCTATCTATCTATCTATCTATCTATCTATCTATCTATCTATCTATCTATCTATCTATCTATCTATCTATCTATCTATCTATCTATCTATCTATCTATCTATCTATCTATCTATCTATCTATCTATCTATCTATCTATCTATCTATCTATCTATCTATCTATCTATATCTATCTATCTATCTATCTATCTATCTATCTATCTATCTATCTATCTATCTATCTATCTATCTATCTATCTATCTATCTATCTATCTATCTATCTATCTATCTATCTATCTATCTATCTATCTATCTATCTATCTATCTATCTATCTATCTATCTATCTATCTATCTATCTATCTATCTATCTATCTATCTATCTATCTATCTATCTATCTATCTATCTATCTATCTATCTATCTATCTATCTATCTATCTATCTATCTATCTATCTATCTATCTATCTATCTATCTATCTATCTATCTATCTATCTATCTATCTATCTATCTATCTATCTATCTATCTATCTATCTATCTATCTATCTATCTATCTATCTATCTATCTATCTATCTATCATCTATCTATCTATCTATCTATCTATCTATCTATCTATCTATCTATATCTATCTATCTATCTATCTATCTATCTATCTATCTATCTATCTATCTATCTATCTATCTATCTATCTATCTATCTATCTATCTATCTATCTATCTATCTATCTATCTATCTATCTATCTATCTATCTATCTATCTATCTATCTATCTATCTATCTATCTATCTATCTATCTATCTATCTATCTATCTATCTATCTATCTATCTATCTATCTATCTATCTATCTATCTATCTATCTATCTATCTATCTATCTATCTATCTATCTATCTATCTATCTATCTATCTATCTATCTATCTATCTATCTATCTATCTATCTATCTATCTAATCTATCTATCTATCTATCTATCTATCTATCTATCTATCTATCTATCTATCTATCTATCTATCTATCTATCTATCTATCTATCTATCTATCTATCTATCTATCTATCTATCTATCTATCTATCTATCTATCTATCTATCTATCTATCTATCTATCTATCTATCTATCTATCTATCTATCTATCTATCTATCTATCTATCTATCTATCTATCTATCTATCTATCTATCTATCTATCTATCTATCTATCTATCTATCTATCTATCTATCTATCTATCTATCTATCTATCTATCTATCTATCTATCTATCTATCTATCTATCTATCTATCTATCTATCTATCTATCTATCTATCTATCTATCTATCTATCTATCTATCTATCTATCTATCTATCTATCTATCTATCTATCTATCTATCTATCTATCTATCTATCTATCTATCTATCTATCTATCTATCTATCTATCTATCTATCTATCTATCTATCTATCTATCTATCTATCTATCTATCTATCTATCTATCTATCTATCTATCTATCTATCTATCTATCTATCTATCTATCTATCTATCTATCTATCTATCTATCTATCTATCTATCTATCTATCTATCTATCTATCTATCTATCTATCTATCTATCTATCTATCTATCTATCTATCTATCTATCTATCTATCTATCTATCTATCTATCTATCTATCTATCTATCTATCTATCTATCTATCTATCTATCTATCTATCTATCTATCTATCTATCTATCTATCTATCTATCTATCTATCTATCTATCTATCTATCTATCTATCTATCTATCTATCTATCTATCTATCTATCTATCTATCTATCTATCTATCTATCTATCTATCTATCTATCTATCTATCTATCTATCTATCTATCTATCTATCTATCTATCTATCTATCTATCTATCTATCTATCTATCTTATCTATCTATCTATCTATCTATCTATCTATCTATCTATCTATCTATCTAT
>NC_135518.1:1996514-2031514 GCF_051989575.1 Stigmatopora nigra | reverse complement strand
CCTGTGTCTTTACATACTGGGTGTTTATAACGACACAGGTATTGCACAACCCTGCCGATTTGGAAGATGTTTAAGTGTTTAAAACACAAACAAATATGAATGATACATGCTATGTTAAATGACTGAAATATGCTTTAGTATGATGAATGGCTAAATGTGTCTTGCTTTTTACCCAACAGGATACCAAGTCTATAAAAAGTCATGTGGTCTAGTATCAGCTGATTCAGACAATCAATCACCGACTTTGGAAGACCAATGTACGGAACTAGCTAAAAAGAAATGTCAGAATGTGGAAAATAGCGCCTTTGAACTGAATGACAAGCATATGAATAAAAAAAGCAAGCTTGATCACGTTGACAGGAACACTCAGCTCTGAGATTAGGTTCTGCTAACTGCAGAATGTACTCCAATGTCAAGGAATAACTGCTGAAAGGCCCTTTTTGTTATCACACTGCAGCATCAGTTTGTGTCCAACTGTTTTACTATATTTAAAATTATTAGAGCCTTTAAATGAATGTTGAATATTCATTTTTGTGGAGGGATATTTGATCAAAAGAACCATGTTGGTGCTGTGGTCGTGTGCTCTTGATACGTACAGTATTTCAGCAGTTAAAATACACAAATTTCATTAGAGCTACTTTTGATGCTTGAAATGTTGTTTTTCTGATTTAATTCAATAAACTCATAGCTGATTTCAGACTCCCTCACATTTGTTTGACTGAACATTTTGCTAAACCTTTCACTTATTGTATTTTGTACTGAATCAGTCTATTGCAGTCTATCAACTAAACACCTATGTAAACACAGTGGGAACAGACCCATTAAATCTTCTTCTTACATTCCACATGAATCAAGAACTCACCACCAGCAGGAGGTGCTTGACCATGGTCCCGGAAAAAATCAAAAAGTGCAAGGTGTTTGCTGGGACGATCTCGCTCAAATTGGAAGCCAAGAATTATGTATGAAGATAGCCAGTGGGATGATAACTTTACTACGACAATTATTAAAATAGCGGATACGGAAAGTTGGATTTACAATTTGTGGGATGTTAGAATTCCTTTAAAGTATCGTAACTTGGATATTTTTTTCATTTTGTGGAAAAAAATGTTTTCACATTGATTTTTTTTATATCGGGAAAAATATTACCATCATCAACTTCAGGTTCATTACATACCTGTGTACTATTTTGAACTGACATATTTTTTAATCGTTGAAGAGTATGCAGAAGCAACAGCAATTCCTCCTTCCACAAGCCACATTCCAAATTGAGTAGTAAGATGACTAAAGACATGCCCTTGTCACGGAGACCTCCTGTCATTCATTTTGCCACATGGGCCTGTTTCGAGACTCATCTCTTCTCATCTCTATCCGCTTTATCCGAGGTCTGTTCTTAGGGAAAGCAGCTTCAGCTATGAAGCACAGACTTCTCTCTCCCCAGCCAGTTCAACCAGCTTTCCAAGTGGATCCCCTACCTGCTCGGTTGTACCCCGCCTGCCCGGTTGTTTCCCCCGCCTGTCCGGTTGTCCTCCGCCTGCCCGGTTGTCCCCTGCCTGCCCGTCTTCCTGTCTCCCCGTCTCTCCGTCTCTTACATGCTGGCTTTGTCGAGGTGACCGAAATCATCGCCAAGGAAACTCTAGCCTGATATCAAAAAAGCACAATGAGATATTTTTGAAATTATTTAGAGCATTGGATGACAAAAAAAGACTCTTTGCCTGGAGGATCTTAAACTAGCAATGGTAATAATAACAACTAACAAATGGAAAAGGGGAGGCAGATATGTTGATCTTGTTGCTTGGTTTAATAAAGGAAAAAACATAACATAAACAACTTAGCTTGATCACTTACTACTACAGAAAAGAAACATGTGGCTTGGCGTCAAGCGACATGGCCGCGATAATTGAAAAAAAAACGTGAAATAGGAATGCCCACCCCTATTATTACTACCATACTACATGTTTTCGCGCCTGTACAATAATACAAGTACAGTGAACCCTCGCTACTTCGCGTTCCACTTATTGCTATATATATATATATATATATATATATATATATATATATATATATATATATATATATATATATATATATATATATATATATATATATATATATATATATAATATATATATATATATATATATATATATATATATATATATATATATATATATATATATATATATATATATATATATATATATATATATATATATATATATATATATATATATATATATATATGTATGTATATGTATATATATATATATATATATATATATATATATATATATATATATATATATATATATATATATATATATATATATATAGGTAGCAATAAGTGGAACGCGAAGTAGCGAGGGTTCACTGTACTTGTATTATTGTACAGGCGCGAAAACAGGGAGTATGGTAGTAATAATAGGGGTGGGCATTCCTATTTCACGTTTTTTTTCAATTATCGCGGCCATGTCTGGTCTACGTTATCCACAAAATTTGAGGGCACCATATTGCTATTCTACAGCTGTAAAAAAGATAAGATTTCTTACCATTTGATTGGGTATACGGTGTATGTTTTAGTGGTTGGCGTCATCGCTGTAGCTGTATGTTACGATCCCGTCACGTAGTGCGACGCGATCGGGGGGGAAGGTGAACCCAGGTGCGGAATCGCCGAAACAAATGGAAAAGGGGAGGCAGATATGTTGATCTTGTTGCTTGGTTTAATAAACGGGGAAAACATAACATAAACGACTTAGCTTGATCACTTACTACTACAAAAAAGAAACATGTGGCTTGGCGTCAAGCGAACGGCATGACGACGTGGAAACACAGGGAATGAAACCAGACGATCCGACAGCGTTCAACAAAAACCATAATGCTTAAATAGCATAAAAAAACCTAATCACCTAATTAGCCACGGCTGATAATAAACGTGACATCATGCCAGGAGGGGCATTCAAGCCACTCCTGACACTCTAATTATAACGATAATAACAACCCCAATGCCTATAACAATAACAACAACGCCACTGCCAACACCAATAACAATGACAATAAATAACGGATGCCTGGGACTACGAGCACTGTAATTTTAATTCATTTCCAGCCTGGGACTCAGGGTGGCTGAGTGTGTTTGATCCCAAAGGAAAAGTATTTAGGACAAGGAAGGTTGAAGGCATATGTATGCAGAGAAGGAGGGGTTGCAGAGAAGCAAAAGGCTATTTAATATTCCAGACCATGAGACTGCTCTTTAGGTCCATGAGCATAATGAGATTTTTATTTATCTGAGTGCAGTATGTCTTTGCTTTTGGATCACTTTTATGTGCTTGTGTACGGAGTACAGAGCGGGACAAAATTAAATATAAAAATCTTTAAATGAATATGAAAAAGCGGCAAGGCAAATTAGCAGAAGCAATTTGAAGGCATTTGTATGCCGAGGCGGAGGAGGCCTAGGAAGAGTTGCAGAAAGCCATTTAATATTCCAGACCATGGTTTAAGATGAGAGACTGCTCTCATACCTTCAGGTTTATGAGCATAATGAGACTTATTTAAGTGAGTGCAGTGTGGGTGTGTTTGCTTTCTGATCACTTTCATTAGCTAGTATGGTACAAAATGGGACAAAATTCAATACAAATTCATCTTTGATGAATTTGAAAATTGTGTCATCAAAACAATTTAATTATCTTTAAATAAATACTTATGGGGTCATTGAAACCATTAATTCATTTTCTAAACCGTTTATCCTCACAAGTGGTGTGGGGGGGCTATCTTTAACATCTGTGAACATAGTGATGGGGAACTGCGTGCTGTAGTCACTGGTGACTCCAATACCATTGAACCAGCCTACTGGGACATTGAAAATACCTTCCAATAAGGTCAATCATGAGGTAAAAGCGCAACATACAATCACAGAGCAAGCACCAACACCGGCATGTAGAGAAATGCTGGAAGTTGTGGAACTGTGGACTGCTAAGTCAAATGATAGGTTTGGAAGACATCTGTCCAGTCGCAGTGTCAGTGGGGGACCAGCACTTATGTGGAAGAGATTATACACTATAACAAAAACCCTCGGACTGGGGATCTGAACATTGTACTATACTCATACTAAAGAAAGCTGGACAGTGGGAAGTGGGTGTAATGCTAAAGGCACCATGGAGGATAGTGAACAGGCCCGCAATTTTCAATGCTAGGCCAAGATATTGAGGCGTACAGTTAAACTACTTCCGGCTGATAATGGTATGCGATTCACTGTTAATGCCACTCAGCAATCTCAATCAGGCGCAGATAATGTGTTTACGACTGTAAGGACAAACGATCTGCCAACCAAAATATATTCCTCTGATGTTATAATACCTTCTGCAGACTTCAGCGATGGTAACTGACTAGTATAGGATGACTATACTCTAGATGTTACAGGAAATGACTCAGACCACGTTGTGGTACCCATTTTTGGTGAAGCTCAGGTCGAGAAATTGGGGGCAACGAAAAAGAAAAAATGGAGGGTACAGATTATTTGTTATATGGTTAGAGAAACGACAAGTGAGCAATGTATAAAAACTGTTTTAAAACGTGCAGAAGGAATGAGGCAAGAGTGCAAGGATCCACCATCTCAATTTGACAGGGGAGAACTTTCCTTACCTGGGTTCCTTATAGTGGACACTGTACTGATCATCGGTGAGTGATCAAAGAAAAGGGGAAGGAAGCAGTGAAATTAAACATTGAGCGGCTTGGCCCAAAAGTCAGTGAATGTCAAATTGGCAGTGCGATCATAGTCTAAATGTTTTTTAGAAATGTTTTATTTTACCTACATTCTTTACCTCTTAGGAGACCCATGTTCTTGAAACTGCGGATTAACACTTATGACAGGATCTTAGAGTGTTAAATTGGGTTTTAATCTAAAGATTTTTGGGGAAACCCCAATTTTTCTTTATTAGCGATCTTCAATGCTTATCGGGGGTGCTTTGACATAAAACCTAGCCTATGACACTCCGAGACTCCTAAAGTAAAACTGTGAATTTTCATGAAAATCGGTTCAACCGTTTCAGAGTCGATAGGGATTGAATAGATACACACATACACACACAGACAAAGATGCATTTATATAATAGTTTAGATTTTAATTTGAAATAGGAATGAGGATGTGAGTAGTCAAAAAAGTCTACGAGTATGAATGACCCACCTTGCCTGGAAATCAGGAAAAAAAATCTTGATTTGCAGGACCAAAAAAATTAGAATTAGAAGGTTCATCAATAATTATACTTTAATGTAATTATAAAACAATACAAGGAGACATCTGATTAATTAAGGACATCAATTAATTTAGCATCTCTGATGATAGTCTTGCAAGGAGAGTTCATTCTGACATCGTCCTCGTCACAACTGAATTTCTCGCAAGCGGCATGTTCTCCTGCCTCAAATAAAAACAATTACAAGGTTATTGATTAATCCAATTGCGTAAGCAAAAACAACAACCGTAACAATCATCGCATATCAGGTATTCATTAATCACAATTGAGGTCGGAACTCAAAAACAACTCCATTGGAAATTAAACAAACAAAGCCTACATTCGGCAAAACAATTCCATAATCAACCGAAAAAAAAATCACAATTTACAACAATATGCGAGTAATCACGAAGGTTGGTTGATAGCGATCACGTTGGATCAGCAATTGCATAAGCGTCCTTCACAGGTCTGCATCATGGACTTGTGTTACGACTCCCCCTGGGGTATGATATACCAGGGAGTCGCAACTATCACAGCAGACAGGTTCGGTCAAAAATGAGTTCGGACACACATTGCAAGTAGCCTTCAGTCATTTTTATTTACAATAAAGTCATTAAAACAGACTACGGGATAACATAGGGGAAGCACGAGATATTAAAGTGGCACCCTCAAATAAACACGGTAAAACCCCCTCCCAGACAGGTGTCCAAATGAACACCCACAAAAATACAGGAAATAAAACCGAAGGATGCCACTGTTAAACTGATGTAATATAATCTAGACAGGGGAATAACTGTGTCTAAATGCACAAACTATATGTATACCCAAAGGTGTCTAAACTTATCTCAAGTCCCCCTATGCAACCCAAAATCATTAACATCATATACAAAATATAACAGGGAGTAACATACTCACAAGCCTGCAACTCAGCAAGGCATCAAGGCATCAATGGCAAGGGCAAAGGCAAGGGCAAGGGGCGAACTGACAACTGAAAAGGCTTTAAATAAGGGCAGGAGGGATGATTGGGGAATTAATTACAGCTGTGTTGGCCTGGGCAGGGCTCTGTCACAGGGGTGGAGCCACAGTTGCAGATACCTGTAAAGAAAAGAAAGCACACACCTCCTACATAGTGTGTGTCCAGGCTGCCAGCCGTAACAACTTGCATCTGGGGTAAGGGTCGGTCATATCTTCCAGTAATCAGTCCTCGGAACGAGTCATCTCTAGATCCAGCTCTTGTTGATATTTTGGGTACATTTTTGTTACACAACCTTGCTGTTACAGTCATGGGCAAAGGGCTCTGAAGCAGGTACACACATCTTGATTGTGGCTGTTTTCTATTTATTGTCAATGTACCAGTCACAAGGTACAAGGGAAGCAGCGTTGACAATTCGGTGAACGTGATCTAGCGGTTGACAGCCGTAAGGTCCGTAAAAAGTCAAGGTACAAGAGACATATATCAGACAAGTCCGTGAACGTGGCATGGAGATCAATAGTCATGAGGTCTGTAGAAGGATCCAAAACCAAGTTCAAGGTGCGTGGACGTAGTCATGGTCCTAGGGCAATAGCAGCAAGTCAGAGATCAGGCAACGGGAAAAAAAAGGTAGCGCGAGAAAGCACTTAACAGTGAACTAATTAAGACGATCAAGCGACATGGTGAGATTCTGTAGTTAAGTACCATATTTTCACACCTATAAAATCCACGGTCTAATAGGGCGTAGTCTCAGTTGCGGGTATATTTTCAGTTTTTTTGTCAATACATGGGCACCTTGGAAAAAAAGACTACCATTTCACTAGGCTAGTGTATTTCATGCTAGCCACTAGCGTCGGTATTAAAGTCACCGCCTCAAGCAACACAATTCACGTTTCGCTAACAACTAAATAAAACCATCTAACTATGATTACACGACAACGATAGCAACCACATGGTTCATAAAGATCTTTGGAACAAACTGACAAGAAATACTGAGTGGGCCAGCCCCCACCTTTTGAGTCCATGCGGACGCACACATTCTCCGCACAGATGACCACATCAGAGTTCAATCTACTTCATGAAATGATAGAAACTATCCAGGATCCAAATTAAACACAAACCAGATCCATCAATGCGCTCTCTGGTATTTTTTCAGAACCCAGATCCACCAATGCGCTCTCTGGTATTCCTGCAGGATTCAAATCTAGCTGGAGAGCTAACAATTGTCATTGTAACGGATGTTTCCATCCCACCAGATGCTAACATTAGCACGGCACTTAGCCTCCTGCCAGCGACTGTAAATAAAAACAGCAATTTGACCACTCCTATGGAGTCTTTATTGTCACCGGTGACTCCTACAAAGCATGTTTAAAGACTGTTTTGCCTAGGTTTATGCAGTGAAGTGTCACATCAGTGGAGGTAAAAGTCTAGACCATGTTTATTCTAAAATCAAACATGCTTACACAGCCACACCCCTCCCTCACCTTGCTGGATCCGACCATCTCTGCCTGTCCCTCACCCCTTCATACACCCCAGCTAAAAGGCCACAAACAAAGATAATAAAAACATGGGTGGAGGATGCCCTTTCTCAGCGGCAGGACTGTTTTTCCCACACCATTTGGGAACTTTTTAAAATGTATACTGGATTTTACTAACCAAAAACCCGGGATGACCAGTGAGACAAAGGCGCTCATCAAATGCCGTAACACTGCCTTCGGTTCAGGGGACAAGGTACAATACAGCGCTGCCAGAGCAGACCTGAAGAGCAGCATAATTTTTTTAAATCTTTTTCATTTACAATTTATGATTTTTTGGCATCTAATTTTTCACCCATTTTATTTATCGCAACAGCCTCTTACCTGTTAGGGTTTAAGTTCCCCTTCGACAGTGCGTGCTGTCGTTTTGAGAAAAGACAATTCTAAAATTCACAAGACAAACATCGTCCAACTGAGCAATTAGATGAATCAACTCGTGAATACTTTTTCACAATGTTTTTTCCACGAAGTCGGAAAGTTTGTAAAATTTCTACCCTGTTGGCTGGTGACCGCTACCTCCTCAGCTGCCTTTTTATTCATTTCTTTATGCATTGCCAAGCATTGCATTAACTCCTAAACCATTGAGTTGTTTTGGCGTTCCTTGACCAACTCAACTCATCACCCCCATGAGACAAATTTGCACACTGCAGGCTGCGGTTAATTCAGCTTTTGGCTTGACTGTGAGTCCATCGAAAGCACTCAGTCACAGCTTGCAAAATCACAGCATGAGTTCAAGGACGCAACGATGAACGGCGGTCAAAAGTATATTATAGAATTTTGAAACATGGAGAGTTGTTGTAGCCTGCGAGTCTGTGGAGGGTACTTGGCCACAGCTTCCTCCAAACAGGAGTTCAAGGACACAACGACAAACGGTGGTAAAAAGGACATTTGAGAATCTTGAAACATGGAGTTTGTTTTTTACAATGAATGAGAGCCCAGTAGAGTGTAGTGAATGTGCCAAGCAAAAAGCAATGCATCTGCGAAAAGTTAAAAATAAGATAACGGATATAGAAAATGTAAAAGACGTTTTTGTGCCTTGGATCTTGATTTTGTATCTTGAGTCCGTTATTTGCATCCCAAAAGCTTTGATACCCTGAAAATGTCATACCTAGAGAGATTCCCAAGTAGAGGTATGACTGTATTTAAATCATGATTGTACCGAGATCCTTCACCACTTCGTTGCTTCAACTTTTGTGGCTTCATGACATCGCAGATTTTTTTCATGAAGTATTAAAAAAAGTTCATAAAAATATCAAAATCCACGGTGAAACACGCAGGAAAAATGACAGAAATCAAGGAAATGCTCATCTCAGCGCTGAAGAAGGAATATACCAGAGGAGAATGGGTGCGCCGAATATCATATAAAATGCCGAGATGCATAAGGCTTGCCATTTCCTGTTTTGTTACGAGTGTAGTTCGCATCGCACACATCACCTCACTCAAGAGCAATGTTCGTTCTATTTTTTTCCTATGTCTGGGCACACAGAGAACCTCCCTGAGTACATAGTGGACCAGGGTGAGCAACATCATAAATGCTTGATGTTGGCACCCACCAGTATCAAACCTACCATAAGAAGGTGCACGTATACATACCTGTCAAACTCGGACAACTACTCCCCTTATTAATGATATCAATTGCCCGTAATAAGCAATAATAAACCGTACAAATGTAACCCAGCACATATTTACTCACATAGGGCACACTTAAAAGTCTGTAATTTTCCCCAAAGTGGATGGGGTGCCATTAGCCTTTTGTAGGCACTAAATTCAAGATTCTGTAGATGATCCCAGCAGCTTGAGTGTCTGGGTAGCTTGCTCGTGTTGCACCCCTGAATTACGGGCAATGTATTTGCCTTTAAAAGACAGGGGGAAATAATCAGACAGGTCAGTTGTTGTTAACTTCAAGCCAACCTTTAGTGATATGCCTGAAAACCCCCTCTGCTTTTAGCTACACCCCGCTACATGACCACCACGCATCATCTGCATGTCTCCCACATGACCGCTGCATGTCTCCTGCGTGATACCTGCGTGATTACCACGTGATAGCTTTGTGAGTCAATTTTTACACATAAACTCGAATACCCCTCTATACCCTTGCTATTTGGCTGGAGGCATCAATAATCGAAGAATGATAAACCCCCAATCCCAAAACCATTTTTACATAACACATGCACTCATTTATAACTTAACTCACTTTAGCCTGTCACACTCTCCCCCACAAAAACAAATGTCGTCCCGAAATTAATGTACTCCCAAATATATCCACTTTGGTGAGCCGATGCTCATTATAGTCCAGGCAGCAAGGGCCACAGTTCAAATATAATCCACAACTCGTACAGTCCACGTTTACTGGATGGGCACTGTAATCACAGTTCGTAACAGTCCATGCCCGCATCATGCACGTCACTCTTGTAGGCTCAAGCTTGTTGGAGTCCATACATAAAGGGTGGCTGCAGGTAATATGGATGCAGGTGTACTAACCAAGGGGCCACTCCTGGTGCAGGGTAAACAGTTAGCCGCTGCTGCGTTGACTGGGTACTATAACAGGAGGGGACACCAAGCTGGTCATAGGTCGTACGTCGTGGTGGGTGTCTCTCCCTTCTTGGCCGTTCGTCAGTCAGCGCCTCAGGTTCCGTCACGGCAGTTGGCGGGGAGGTCTCTGATAACTGATCATCACTAGGACCATCAAGAGTAGGGTTTGCTCCCTCACCAGGCAGGTCCTCCAGCTGATGGTCCTCTTCTACTTGTACTGGTCTGGAAGCAGGGCCGCTCACTTCATGTGTCTGGCCCGTTGACAGTGGCCTGTGCTCAGGCTCCATCTCTCAGGTACCTCTCTTATTTAGCTGGCGGAGCTCATCGTGGAAGTCATATTCATCGTTTTCTTTGTCTGACTCCTGATGAGATACCGGCTGCTGTTTCTTTCTCGAACGCCCTTTACCTCTTTCTGGCCTAACTCCATCATGTAGTTTTGAGACGGCTGCCTCAATTTGTTTTTCTGCATTACAATCACTGCCAAATGTGTCTCCTGCAGCAAGTTTCTCTGAAGGTATGTCAGTCAAGTCTATGCTCAATATAGGTGTAACAGGTAAGTCAGAAGTGGTTGTTCGACTTAGATTTTGAAGACAAGGGGTCCCAGTTGGTTGTGGTTCCATTTCATTTGTCATTTTGCCAGTGGATTCCAGATTTGAAGAGGAGCTCATTCCTTTTGTGTTCAGAGGTTTAGCTTGTACGTTTCTTGATGTCCAAAGGTTTGGCCTTGGTCTGACCTTTGGGAATCTACTCACCTTGGTCTGTTGAGTAGGAATTAATTCACTAGATTTTTGACATTCAAGGGGACACTTGTCAGTATCTCTACCATCTTGGGTCAAAGCTCTCGTTGATTCTACAGTGGTTCCTGCTGATGACCCTGCAGCTGACCCATGGGGACTGGAGGAGGTTGTCCTCTGCTACCAGTGACAAAGACGATCCAGATTACAGCCTAAATGGGTAAAACAAGATCGGTTTTACAAAAGAATGTGACCTGTACAAAAGGTGTTACAATTTGAAATGATCAAAAAACGTATGAATACAAGAAAAACGTATAAAGTGAGAAGCACGTGACAACTACCCATAAATGATCTAGTCATAATAAAATTTAATGATTAAATATATATGTATAAAACATTTTCTGAACCGCTTTATCTTCACTAAGGGCGCAGGGGCTTCTGGAGCCCATCTCAGGTGACTTCAGGCTAGATGCAGGGGACACCCTGAATTGGTCGCCAGCCAATTGCAGGGCACAACCAACCATTCACGCTCACACTCATCTCCCCCACTGTGAGGCTGACGCACTAAACACTCTGCCGCTGGGCCGCTCATCTTGATACAGTCATACCTTGAGATAAGACCTTAATGCGTTCTGGGACTGAGCTTGTATGTCAGTTTACTCATATCACAAATCAGCGTTTCCCATAGAGATTAACTAAATACAAATTAGTTAATTCCCACCCTATGAAAAAACACACCTAAAAACAGGATATTACAATAGAAAACAGATTTTTATTGGTTGTAATTCACCATCTACTAAGAGTAACAAACAACTGGTGGTTATGATGTTTAATAATAAAATTATACATAACTCAATAAAACGGGGAGTTCGCGGATGGGAGAAAGAGAGAGAGGCTTGGCGGATGCACTCGTAACGTAACAAACTTAAAATTCAACTTAAATGCACTTAGATTCCTGTACACAGTTTTAATCGTACGTTACACTAAATTTAAACCTTCTTGTGCAATAACGAAGGCAAAGAGGTTAATGTATTCCTCCGCGGCTTTCAAGGCGAACTTCCTGCTGGTGAAGAAGATAACTTGGAGCTAGAAGAAGATGCTGTGGCAGTCGCCAGTTGCATAGAAGCGTTCCCCCCAAGAGTTCCGGTATCACAAGGCACCTTGTTGCCCCGATTGCCCTCCGAGCCAGGAATGACGCTGCTGACCGTTAGAATAGAAAAAAATGGTCTCAAAGATGCAGGGCAATGCATTGATCCTTACATGACTATTAGCGTCAAAGATTTGAATGGGGTAGATTTGAACCCTATGCAGGACACCCCCGTGGCCACTAAAAAGGAAGACATTTACATCCACTTCAGTATGGACGTCGAGATCCAAAGGCATTTGGAAAAACTACCTAAAGGGGCAGCTATTTTCTTTGAATTCAAGCACTACAAACCAAAGAAGAGGTTTACCAGCACAAAGTCAATTAGAAAGTTGAATTAAAGTGTACCTAAATGCTAATTAAAAAAACATTTAAAGGGCTAAAATGCAAGAATTCTGCCACCTTGCAAAACAAAGGATGGCTCACGTGGAAGTAGAAACTCCTCAGTTACTCTCCTTAGTGCAAAGGAAGGCAAAGAACAAAAAAAACACCCGAGATCTTTAAAAGGAAAAAAAAACATTAAAAGAATATTGCACGTTGGCTTGCACGCAGTTCACTTCTGCAACAATTAAACACTCGAGTGTTTTAAATTTGTCAATTGACAAACAGAAAACAGTATTTCACTTTAGTTTTGTCCCTTCCTGTCCAGTGTGTGGCTGATTTCTACAGTAAAACAATAACTTCCAGCTCAGTCACTTGTACACTACTCATGTTTTTTTATTATTTCGTGCTTAATATTGATTGTCATCATACACCTTTTCGTCGCATTAAACATTCCACCCACTTGCTTTGGATCTGTTGTCTTTTCCTTCCCAATTCTGCACTGACTAACGCAAAAAAAGAACACGGGAAAATGCAACGCTCAGCTCAGTGCTCGTGGAGATCTGAAATCATAAGCAGCCTCTCGTGGCTTGGCAACCTGGCTGTCTCGAATGCTCGTATCTTGATAGGTTCATTAATAATTTCCCTTTGTAATTATCAATAACTGCAGGAAGAAATCTTATTCAATTATTGACATTTAATTAAATAGATTGGATCACGGATAAGAAACCTTAAGGGAGGCGATCTTCCAAAGTATCCATCCCGAACAGTATTTTGCGTACAGCTTTAAGGCATTAAAACAAAAACAATCACGCCTTCATTTGACCTAACAATCATATAACAATTACATAAAGAAGCCCGAAGTGCGTCACGAGTGTTATGGACGTGGCAGAAACAATATCTTTGTTATGGGCTCCGTTGCTGGAAATGGCAGATATCGAGTCCTTGCCCGATCAACAACCCTCACAGCCCGATACTGGGTGAGATGTAGCGTCAACAATCCTTGGAGAAGTCCATGTGAGAGTGGACTAGGCGGCAGTTTATGACCTCGAGCCGAACAATAGAAAAACTTTTAATGATTTAACAAAGAAATGAATTACTACACATATATGAATAATAGTAATACAGAATAAACCCAACATTCCCCCGTTTTTATAATATGTATGTTATTAATCATTTCTTAGTAATCACAAAATGGTAATGTCGGGTGACTGTGATTTTTCCCGCCTACTCCTTACTCCCATGGCTGGTCTGAAAGAGAAAGAACATAATCATATTCGTCCAATTGGTCCTCAGATTTACCGTACTCCTGGACCTCACTGCTTTCCCCAAACCGTCCCATAAGATACAACTCATGTACTTTAGAATTTTTAGGGGCAATTGCAGTAGTTATAAGTCGGCTTAGCAAGGAGCGCAAACAGGGGATAATACAGCACCCACACAATGTTAGGATAGCGGTAATTGTGCCTATAGTCACCACGAAGGATGTACCCAAATCTTTATATTTTCCAAAGGTCTTATCCCACCAATCTGACAATGCGGACGTATCTACTCCAGAATGCTCTTGCATATTGCGGTTCAGTGTCTGCAGGCCAGTAATGGCCCTGGTGAGAGATCCACTGGGTGACGTGTTGTTCGGTAAGAAGGTGCAACATTGTTTTCCAAACATTGCACACACGCCCCCTGTGTTTCAGCAAGAATCATATCCACCGCTATGCGATCCTGGAACGCCATCAGATTGGTAGCTGCCACTTGCTCCTTTATGGCCACAAATCCCTGTTCAGTATAATTTCCAAGTTTTTGGACATTGTAATGTAAGTAATTGATTCTATCCACATTTTTGTTTGGGGTGATAAGAAGGAAGATAAACTCCCAACTTGCTGCGATCTGATTAGCCAGCTTATACCCATCTGGTACGCCCCGGGGGAGGCCAATCGCATCAATGTATGTTGGATCTCCTTCCCTCCATGCCTCTCGACGATGTCGGGAGGGTCGACCCTTCAGCACCTCCAAATTCTGAGCCGCCAATTGTATCTCCTCCACTGTGGATGGAAAAACAGACACCGGTAAGAGCAGTGAGACCAAAGTACCTAGTCCTGCCGCGTTTCGGCAGGAGTCGTATAATTTATCTACCACCCCACCACCATAGGCCAGAACGTGGTATCAGGGGTGTAGTTTGTTTTAGAACGCCGGTACACCACGTCTCATTTATCGCCCCCAGCTTCAGACCATGCCCTGTAAGGTTTAAGCAGGTAAAATGATTAAACAGTCGAAAAATTGACTTCCTATTTATTGCGGAACAGGATGAACACTGTTTCAATATTTTTTCTGTACAAGTAGGACACGTTTTTTATTTGTAAAAACACTTTTCCCCAAAAGAATGGTGCTTGAGGGAGTTGTTCGATCCCATCTTATTTCCCTTGTCTGGTAGTTTGTTCTAATCCTTTGTAAAATGGTTTAGTCTCAATTGAAACCATATGGAGACGTCAAACCCAATAAAAGAGAGTTCCCTATAGTTTTATGGTATTGCTTGCTGAGTAATAATCTTCTCAATCAGTATTGGTGTTTCCCGTATCTTATCAAGTCAGAAAGTTTATCTTACCCGTCCCCTCAATGTTTCAATTGAGACCACCCTTTTACCAAAGTAGCTCCACATAGTGCTTGCTTTTTTTACACTCCATTAACAGCACCCAATTATCCCCCGTTTGGGAAATCCCTGTTTCAGAAATAAATTTCACAAGAAGGTGTATTCTCAATTGAAACGCCTCCGCCTTTCTCTCCGACTGGAGAAAACAACCCTACTGTGGAAAGGAATAGAATCACAGTCATCATTAATCTCATTGCCCCAAAAGCAATAATTGTTTTCAACATGACTTTTTGTCTTTGTTTAGGGAGTTTTCCTTTTGAAAGGTTTCAATTTAGACAACCTTCGTACTGTGGGAAAAGGTGCATCCGTGTCCCCTTTCAGTAACAAGGACCCTCCCACTTTGCGTTGCTCCCATGTTTCTTCTTTTATGCTGCGTATCAGCATCCAGTCTTCAAGAATCACCGTTGCTTCGTCCGTTTCCTGTTGAGAAGCAAAATCACCCTCTGATAGTCTAAATTTGGTGTGTTTTTTTTCTGCTAGATTTGCCTCATCATCCAATTGTCATTGTATAGTGAATAATAGCAATTTGTAAGGTATACCAAACAGGACCTCATATAAGGTCCGCCAATTGTGGATGGTAGGCAATTATTATATTAACAAAATGGGTGCCATTATCACTATAGATAGTTTCTGGAATTCCATATCGTGGAATGATATCTTACTTAATTCAATAAAATCTATATGTATCTTTGGAAATGGATATGTAGGTATGCATACAGATTTAAACCATAAGCCTTGTAGTGCCGTTGTAGCAAGGCCACCACCCCCCTTGTCGAGACATAGGACTTCCCTTGACTCAAGCCCAAATTATTTTCTTTTATTGATAGAATGTCTCGGTGGTCTGCCAATCATAAACACAAAAAGACAAACTATCATTCACGCTCACACTCATAAACAGAAGAATTTAGTGTGTTCAACCAGTCTAGCATCCATAATTTCATTTTGTGGGAGTAAACTGGAGTACCCGGAGAAAATCCACCAATTCTCGAGGACGCCAGGAATACCCCACATTCCGGAAGGTCTGGATCCACCCCGCATTCATTAGTACATCATTGAAGACACACACACCCACTCTAGTATTTTAACCGTTTGTAAAAAAAATCCTTCAAGTCTCACACAAAGTTATCCCCTTTTTAATGCTATCAGTTGAGCTGTTTGTTCCCAGAATTGAGGTGGCAATAGTTTCACATCTAAGGTTTTTATTTTTTACAGCCCTCATGTCCTAATCAGGTTTTTGGATAATCCCAATTCCCTCTAATAGTATGCCAATCACCTTTTAAAACGGCCATCCAAATTTGTTTCCACTCCATCCAGGGGATAAGATAATCTCCCCCATTTGTAAAACAAATTCATCCACGCCTATTTTATACAACATGACGCCTATGGCCTTTATCACGTCGCCTTGAGTCCAAATTCTATGAACCAAAATAACACAGCACTGCTCACTCCCCACATTAGAGTTGGCTACCTCGATCACCGTCGAATTTTGCCTATCCCATTTTGTTCATAGACAACCCATCTACCTAAAGCGTCACTTGTTTCAAAACATGAAAGGCCCCACTAGAATTTGGGCATCCAGCGCCAAATAGAGCCTATTTACACATTTGTCTCAAATTTGTTTTAGATATGGGGTCCCCAATTCCCAAAATATCCCAGAATTCATGCACCAACACATCCTGTCGAAACCCAAAGCGACTAACATAACCTGTTTCTAAGCCAGATTTTGGAATTTGGAGAATTTCTCCTTTCCCCCCCTTATTTAAGCTTGTTATTGCCACTCGCTATCACTGTAACATTCAGGCGTATTAACCCCATCATTGCAATGCTATGAATTTCAAGCTAAAGTTCTTAATTTGCATGCCCTTAAAGCAATAGAAAGCAACGTTATTTGGTTGTATCAATTGACCAATATTTATCCAATCTGTAATATCCTTAAAGTCATCAATATGACCTGTGTCAAAGCATATTTCCTCCTGTCAGGACAACAGACAATGTTCTTTCAAGTGCACTTCGAAAAACATTCCATGTTACTCTAGTCTTAGGGAAAATATGCTCATCCTAAACCAATTATTTCATTATTCACAATTCACCTAATTATTTGGATGAATGCCATGAATTTTCTCATGCCCCTATTGCATTGTTAATTTCCCGTCTGATGTCGTTAACAGCCAAATAACTCTCAATACCTAAGATATACTTTGTAAATCACCTCATATGATGTTTACTTAAGACAAGAGTCATTTCCCATAGCTCCCTGTTACCAAAACAAAAACCTACAACAAATAGATTAGAGAAATCAACCTTTTGTTAGGCATTTCCTAATTAAAATTTTTAATGTTTTAAAAACCTCAAATTGTCACCAATATACCATAATATTGTAATTTTTTCCATCCTTGGCTTTCTTTAACCAGCCAACCTCCTGGGATAAAGTATTTTGAACAATCAAACTATTCAAAAAATAGTATTAATATTATTTTATTCTCCAAAAGCTAGTTTCCTTCAACTAAGAACCCCTTGAAATCCACAATTGTTCAAAAATGCCTATTTTGCTCGATTCCCAAATCCAAAGCTTTTTAAAACCTTTAATTAAATAATTTGAATCTCTGGTCAAGATTCCTTATAAGGGTATACGTATACATCAAGACTTCAAGACTTCCTCCCGATCTCCAAATTATCTCTTCGAACAATAATACCTCATACGGCTTTAAAGCCATAAATCAAAACAATTACAAGGTTATTGATTAATCCAACATGTGTAAGCAAAAACAACATCTGTATTTATAATAACAATTAAGGTATTTAACAATAATAAAAAGAGGAAACTAAAAACAAACTCCGTTTAAATCAAAACAATGTCGCCTTCATTTGACATAACAATTTACATAAAGAAGTGCAAAGTGCGTCACGATGTAGGAATACTATGCGAGTGTTCCTGGAAGTGATTGATATCAATCTGCTGGTAGCAAGAGTCCTTGACGACTCTTTGCTGCAAACCCAGATCAACAGTCCTCGGAGCCCGGGACTGGGAGAGATGTCAGATAAACAGTCCTTGTGAGAAGACTGTATGACAGATTACGACCCCGAGTTCTCTTTGGACAATTTGAAGAATGTTTTAACAAAGAATTGATTAAATACACATATATAATCGTATTACAGAATAAACCCAACAGATTTTCCATATATTCCGTATACTTTGCTTTGTACTTTGTGCTTTTTGCTTTATGCTTTGTGCTTTTTGCTTTGTTGTTCTGCGGCCTTTGCGACATGACCCGTCGCGTGGATTGTTTTTTTGGCTAGTCCTTGACGTTTTTGGAGCCGTTCAGCCCTGCCTCTGCTGTCATGCATGCAGGATCAGCTGTAAGCAGTGGACAACAGTGCCGAGAGAAGAGGCAACGGTCCAGACCGGGCATTCCATCATTGTTATGGGAGCGTGAGGTCCCTCCCCAGTCAGATGGAGGAGTTGCCGGTGCTTGCTGGGCTGCTTGTGTGCTTTGAAGCCCCCAACTGGCCTCTCCACTGCTGCGGATTAGGTGATAGGACAGCTTAGAAGGATCTAGGCAAGGAAGATGATCTTTAAAACCTCCAGACGACTGAGGGACTGTGCGATAACCTCCGTCTCAGTCTGCACAC
Source organism: Stigmatopora nigra (assembly GCF_051989575.1). Classification (NCBI taxonomy): domain Eukaryota; kingdom Metazoa; phylum Chordata; class Actinopteri; order Syngnathiformes; family Syngnathidae; genus Stigmatopora; species Stigmatopora nigra. The sequence continues at coordinate 2,012,779 of NC_135518.1, read as the reverse complement.
TTCCCTTGTGTGGCTCCAGTTTTTTGTTTACCTAGATGTTAGGGTTATTAGTCCTATATTATTATATATTTGCTCGCAATGAAGAACGCCTTGCTTTGCTTAGCTTATTAACATTAGAAAAGTCATTTTAGTACATCTGCTTGCAAAAAAGTAAATGCTTTTTTACTTAGTTAGACCAAACAACTGGAAGGTCGAATCCTCTTGGACTGCTGGAATGTGGAGAACCTTCGGCTCTACTTGACCTTCATTTGTTTTGAGAGCTAAAACTTACATTGTGACTACGGTTTTTGACTATTTACTTCCCACTCCTATTTTTCCACCGCTCCCTTGTGAACCGAGACGTCCATTGTAACTAGGGTCCTAGTTGTAACTTGGACAGAGACGAGTTGGTTCGATTCTCTCTTGCAAGAATTTCACAGAGGATTGTCCTGTCTCTTTTATTTGTGCATGCATTTGGGAATGCCTATTGGTGAACCGATCACTAAGACTATGTTACGGCTGTCAGCCTAGGTATACATTCTATAGCATGTGATGTTGTTTGTGTTTGGGTTTTTTTCTGCAGGTACCTAGGGCTGTGGATCCACCCCTATTGCAGAGCTTGCCCAGGCCAACACAGCAGTGACTACTTCCAAATCATCCCTCCAATCACGATCCATAGGTCAACATAAAATTACCTCCCTAGTTGGAAGGCAATGTCTAGTTCAGTGTTGTATAAATGGCCACCAATAACTCGCTCTTCTGGAAAAGTCTTTGATATATTGTCTGTAATAAGCCAGTAGACCCAGTGTAAGATAAGACAAATTCTCTTTGCAATTGCTTGTTCATATTGTATTAGTTTTTGGGAGCATAATAGCATCGTAGTCATCCTTATGGCTGACATGTCAGCATAAACACCTAACTGTCTGACTGAATAATCAATCTTAGTCTTGTGATGAGGTTGACATGTCAGCACAAATACTCAACTGTCCGACACTGATCAATTACTTTTTGCCCTGCAAATGACTGAAACGTATCTGTCCAAAGTCCTAGTGACAACTGTCAGTTTTGCTTGTATTTAAGACACACGCACTGGTCATTCGACCAGAGTTGCAGGAACATCGCACTGAACAGGACTCCACTGTAAGAGCTCTCACTGTCCACTTTGCAGTCTGGTAATAAACCTATTTCCTATTTAAATTGATCTCACTCTTTCCTAGCCTACTCCAGAAGTTGTGTTTTCAGACCTATCATACTTTGGTGCCGAAAACCCAAGACCCAAAATCCAACAATTGCCGGAGCGACGACGGAGCGTGACGACACCATCCTCCATTGAAAGGGTCAACCCGACCGACGGCTGTTCTCTCGCCGCTCCGGTGATCTGGTGACGGGTCCCTCGGACTAGAGCAGGTTCGGAACGAGAAAGATTGTGAGTTCACCCTTTGATTTCTGTCTCTGTGAAGTGTGATAATTTTAATTAGTGTTATCACTGCGGTAGGATTAACAGTTTGCGGTCAGGGACCAACTTATGATGAACATAATAGTTTTTTGACCCGGGACCAACGTGCGTGGAACATAATAATTTTTTGGTCCGGGACCAACGTGCGTGGAATATAATAGTTTTTTGGTCCGGGACCAGCGTGCGTCAAACATTATGTTTTTTGGGTAGAACCAACATAAGTAGAACAAGAATGAGTTGGGAACTTATAGTCTTGGTCTGTTGATAGATCAGGGACTCTGCTAAGACAAAATTCAGGGACTTTTGGTCTTGGTGTTTTCAGAGATATTGAGTGAATCACGAAGTAGAGATCAATTTCTGCAAATTTAGAATATAATTGTTGTTTAAACTATTAAGAAGTGATTAATCCGGAAAGTGACAAGGTAAATGGGTTTATTGCCAGACTGCAGAGTGGAGATCGGGGGGTTGCTAGATGTGGGTTATGTGCAGATGCGTAGTGTGGGAAGTTGCCTGTGTCTGCCGCGATGGGTGGAATGATTCCTGTACCGTTTGAAGGATATGTGAAAGGTTTGATGAATGTAGAAAGGGAATTGTTGAAGAAAAGACTTTTGTAAGTGAATAGAAAAGAAAGTGTAGCATAAGCAGCTGAAGGTGTGCAGAGAGTTGACTTGAGGAGTGTACAGTGGAGTTAATATGTTTTGTGTGCAGTGTTCCTGGAGAAAAAGGCTCTTATCTTAAGTAAACATCGTCTCCTTGGTGGGGGTGAGATGAGTCAATAGGAACACAATAGGAATTCAGCCAGTAAATTTACCTATCCTTGGGTGGTTAGCATTAAAAGGGTAATTTGAAAATTAGACCTTAAGTATTAAGAATTAATTGGTTGTTAATGACATACGGATTGCATAAGCACCCATTGATGTCAATCAAATGACGTCGACCTATTTCCTTTGGGAATGATTATTGCTGATAGGACAGCAAAAGGCTGCCAAGAAGCTCAGACTTGGGATGGTGCTCTTCATCAGTGATGAAAATTTGCAGACCACTGATGTCTGATTATGAGTGTGCGCATGAATGTTTGTCTGTCTTTTGTGTTTTTGATTGGCTGGCCACTGAGATATAATCAATCGGTTAGATATCCAGGTGGAAAAGGATTTAGAAATTTGAAATCGAATTCTGAAATTGCCAATAAGCCCTTTTTCAGGGATGGCAGTGACAAATTATGGAGAAAAAAAATAATAATTCGTCAAATGAAATTTTGATGAAAATGTGAAATGTGAAACTGACGTGGAGGAACAAAAAATCTGCTCTGCGAAATGGGGAATTCTGGGGCCAATGAAAAAGAAAATCCTGAAGGAAATGCATTGAATTTGGGTTAGCAGAAGGAGATTGTGCTTCTCAGCAGGAAACGGACCAACGGTGGTGCCAGGTGGTGCCTTAAAGGGGGAACGTCCATACCAAGCATTGCTGACCAACCAACCGTTGTGAAAATAGCCGAGAGGGCGATGTGGATCCACCTTTTGCACTGAAAGCAGGTTCTCTCAGTTGAAACGTTTGAGGAGACAGGTGAGATAAACTTTCTGACGTAATAAAACGAAACGCCAAACATTCCAGTCAGTTTTGCCAACTGTCAGTTTTGCCTGTATTTAAGACACACTCATTGGTCATTCGACTAGAGTTGCAGGAACATCGCGCTGAACAGGACTCCACTGTAAGAGCTCTCACTGTCCACTTTGCAGTCTGGTAATACTCCTGCTCCTGAAGTTGTATTTTCAGACCTATCACCAAGCATCTTTCTGAGTTGACCCACAGTGTGTGGTTTGATGTCTTTTAGTGATCGAACAGCTTCAAAATCTGCAGGATCTACTCTACTTCCCTCCGCCGAGACTATCCTGCCCAAATAGCGAACCTCAGCTTGAAAAGATTGCACTTGCTGGGTTTCAGTTTGATGCCATACTCTCTGAGGCGACAAAGTACTCGTCTCACATTTTCTACATGCCCTTCAAAAGTCTTACTGAACACCAGTGTATCATGCAAGTAAGGGATGCATATGTTGTCCCGGAGTCCTTCCAGGCATTCTTCCATGCAACATTGAAACGATGCAGCGGCGTTCATGAGGCCAAAGGGGATACGAATCCACTCATACAGTCCCCAGGGTGTAACAAAAGCAGTCAGTGCTAGGCATTCCTCAGACATAAATCCCTGATGATAGGCCTTCCCCTTGTCTAGGAGGGAAAACCAGGAGTTCCCACTCAAGCTGTCCATGATGTTTTGGACTCTGGGAATCAGCTGTCGATCGGGATGTGTCTTCCTATCTAAATCTCTGTAGTCTACTGTCAGGTTTAGAACCATATACATTCAATAACTTCGGATCAGAGGTAGCACACGCAGAGTCGGCTTGATGAGATTTTCAAAGACTTCAGCTGAGGGAGGGGTCGGGAGTAGCCAGCGCTGGGAGATGAGTCCATCCCCCAGCCTGACCAGTTCGAATCCCTGCCTACCTCCAACATTTGAGCTAGTTTTATTAACAAAGGGTCATGTGACCTAGGTACAAACTATAGGCGGGAAGAAGTGAACAAAGAAATGGGAGTGTCGTGATAGATGACACCACCCTAACTAAAAGGTGTAATGATGGAAGTTTCCACTGGGTCATGCAAAATGCTATTCTAGTGACTACACTATATAAACCAAAAGACATAATAATAATAATAAGCATAAAATACATTCATACTTCACATCTACGCATAACCGAAGAGTTCCATCTTTTGTTCTGACACACACGGCTGGCGAGGAGTATGATGAGTTTGACTTGACTTACAATGGCCGGGGCACTGACATATATGAATGCTTGACTGGCTCAGCATCTTTGAGTGAGATAGTCATTTGTAATCTGTCAATGCAGCCAATGGTATTGTCTGAGGTTGAGAAGGAGTGACACTCTTCTCTCAGCATTCGTTTGACTTTCTGTCTCTGCTTCTCTGTCGGGTGACTTACATCTACAAGTGGGTCCCATTGTTCAACTGTATTGAATGGGGTGTGAGTGCTGGTCTGGTTCACTGCAATTGGTGCTGGGGTTGGTTCAAAAATCTCAGCGGGAAGGATAGTCAAAATTTTTCTACTGTGCCAATTACAGTGCGCCCGTGTAAGAAAATATCATCGTCTGTTGGATTCGAAACATCAATTGTGATGACAGGGAAAAAAACATTTCTTACCCTGACCAAGGTGTCGTTGAACTCAAGACCATCTGGCCACTGGGAATTCACATCTGGCTGAAAAAGCACACTTGTGTCCTCTTTAAAAGGTTTGGAAGCTATTCAACACTCAATTTGAAAAATGGTGTGTTTTGGTACCAAAACCCTGTTCTTCTTAGCTCTCACTACATACTGGTCTATCTATTCCGCACTGACGGCTTGTATAAAAGTCTCCACCTCGTTTCATCTGAGACTTGGTAAAGCCCTCCTCACAGTAAGGTACTGTTGATGTACTTCAGTCTGTGCCAGAATGTGTTCGATAACATTAAAACCAATAATGGGATGGGACAGATGATGCCTGCTGGTTACAAGCATTGGAATGATCAATTGTTTTTTTCTGTCTACCTCTGAGACTAATTGAAATGTTGTCTCCACCCACCCAATATAAGGCATCTCAATCCATTTTGCTGCAATCAATGTCAGGTCTGCAGATGTTTCTAATATTTCTGACACATTTCTCAGTCGCACGCCAGGTAAATATTCATCTTTCCACCTTTCGTCAATAATTGAAACTTGCGAACCGGTGTCCCATAATGCTTGTAGTTGGTGGCCATTTATATAACACCGAACTAGACATTAGCTTCCAACTAGGGAGGTAATTTTATGTTGATGACCTATTACTGCCGGGGCTGACCAGTAGGGCGTGCCTTGGTCTCTGCAAGGAAGTTCCCAACGGTCACCATGCATAAATCGTTGGAACCTTTCTCTCTTCATGGTTGACAGTCGCCCCGCAGGGGCAACCATTAGTCGTTTAAAGGGCCTTCTCTTTGTCGCCTGACAACTCGGGTTTTACATCCAACTTGGAAATGTTCTCATTTCCACACCGATAACAATGTGTGCACTGGATATCTCGTCCTTCTCGCTGACAAACAAAACACCTCCTCGGGACATAGGTAGGGCGGCCTGTGTTCCAGTGGGGTGCTGGGGCTGGCTGTTTCTTTCTCCGCATACTTTTGCCATTTTTTTCTTCTTCTGGTGTTGCCTCAATGGGTAAATGATCACAGGCCATCAGCAGATTTCTGTACATAACTCTGGAACACCATTTACCTTTTTCTGGCCTGACTTCATAAATTGGTAGGTCAGATCCCATTCGGCTCACCACTGTGTGAACTGTATCCTCCCAGAAGTCACTGAATTGTCCAGGTCCTACTCTTGGTGTCAGGTTTTTTATCAGGATGCACTCTCCTGGTTGTAGCACAGAACTCCTCACTTTAGTGTCATAGTGCTTTTTACCTCATTCTGCAGCTTTCCGTGCACTCGGCGAAAATGGTGTACGTCTCCTCCATTCCTCGTCTCCATTTCTCCACATAGTCCTGCTGTCCATCTGTATCGGACTTGTAGCACAGTCCAAAGAGCATGTCCATGGGAGCCTCGGCGATCTCCCGAGCAGTAAGTAAAATCGTGAATAACCTGTCACATTACAACGGGAACAGTTGTAAGCAGGCACAAGCTTGTTCAAAGACTCCTTTCAATTCGCTCTCTGTGTCTCAGTCAGTGTTCTGAGCATCTGTAGTAATGTTCTGTTCATTCGTTCCACTTGACCATTACCCATCGGGTGATACGGTGTTGTCCTGGATCCAGCAATGCCACTGAGTCTCTTCAACTGTGTGAACAACTGATTTTCAAGTTATCTTCCCTGATCATGGTGGATGCGTAAGGAGAACCCAAACTTCAGGGCAAAGTCATTGAAGATAAGGTTTCCAGCAGCCTTTCCTGACTTGGTGGTGGTGGCATATGCTTGGACAAAACGTGTAAAGTGATCGTCTATGAAGAGGATATATTCATATCCGCCTTTGCATCGGTCAAGATGAAGAAAATCAATACAGACCAGCTCAAAGGGCTGTGTTGTCACAATATTTGTCAATGGCGCTCTCTGTTCCTGGCATGTTTTTTTTTTTGTTTTAGACAATGGCAGGTTTTAGTCACACAATGTTCAATATCAGACTGCATATACGGCCAGAAGAAACGATCAGGCACAAGGGATATTGTGCGGTCGACACCCTGGTGCCCCAAGTTATTATGCAACTCTTTCATTACTGTTCCTCGATATTGTTCTGGTAGGACTAACTGGTTACGGGTTGTTGTGGTTCTGTACAGAATCCCATCACTGTCTGTTATCAGTTTGTTCCATTGCCTGAGCTAGCATTTTGTCTTTGGGCTGAGCGACTTCAACTCCTCAGCTGATAGCTTACAACCTGACAGTTTATAATTCAACACAGGACGAATAAACAGGTCAAATTGTTGTGCTTTCTTTATCTCTTCTTTTGGCACAGGGTTGATTGCCGCAGCAGCTGTCTCATCTACATCTGTCACTGAACAACACATCTGAAATGAAGGCAGGATCAAAGGGAACATTTCTTGTACCTTGACTGCTTGGATCGTGGCAACGATGACATCAGGTGGCAGTTCCTCAGAACATTCTTTCATCAACGACTCAACATCCAGCAGCATCCTTGATAAAGCATTAGCATCACTGTTCTCCCTCCCTGGCCCATATTTTATTGTAAAGTGGAAATCAGCCTATTCTGCCACCTACCTGGAAGTGGTTGCATTTAACTTTGCGGTGGATAGAATTTAAGTAAGTGGGTTGTGGTCGCTAAATACAATGAATGATGTGGCATAGTACAAATAATCTTGAAACTTGTCAGTGATTGCCTATTTTAGAGCCAAAAAATTGCAGTTAACCAGAGGGCAAGTGATAACTCTTTTCAGCTGCTGTCAATGTGTGGGAGGCGTAGGCAATGACTCTGTTTGCCATCCTGCTTCTGACATAACACTGCACCAAACCCTTGGTGTGAGGCATCAGTGTGTACGATAAATGCCTGGATAAAATCTGGGAACCCTTAATACTGGTGTATGGAGGTGGCATTCAATCGGCCTCTACAACAAACAACATACCTTTAAACACGGAGAAATAATCATACAGTGGTCAGTCGTGTTGTCTTGACTCCAACTTTTACTGTAATGACTGAAAAGCTCCCGTGTGTGTCTCAACCTATCTGCACTGAGACATTAATAATCGAACACCGATACATACGTAAACATATTACTCTTGCTATTTGGCTGAAGGCATCAATAATCGAAGACTGATAAACATCCAATCCAAAACTAGTTTTACACCACGCATGCAATCATTATTAACTTACACACTTTAGCCTATCCCACCGACAGCTAATTGCGTTTATAATGGACTGCTTGTGCATAGGTGGTCTTGCAGAAGGAGGGTGATGGTGAAAGGAACACAGCTTGTCAAATTGTAGTGCCCAAACCATTTCGCCAGTCATTATTGTCTTTGGCCCGTGACAATTTCTGGTCTGATCATATAGGAGTTACCAAAACATATTTGCGCAAATTTAAGCATTTCTTTTGGTCAGGCCTTAAGAAAGACGTGTCCACATTTAGCTGCACTTTTCACGTGTGTCAAATGCCTGGCAAGCCTGATCAAATGATCTCATCTGCTCCTTTACGTCCAATACTCATCATTGGGGAGCCCTTTGAACACATTCTAGTAGATTGTGTTGGTCCCCTTCCGCGAACTAAATCTGGCAACCAATACTTGCTGATTGTCATGTCTATGGCTATGCGTTATCCCAAAGCCATTCCGTTGCGAAAGATCACATCTCCATCAGTAATGAAGGCCCTGATCAAGTTTTTCTCTACTTTTGGTCTTCCACGGATTGTGCAGACAAATCAAGGTATACATTTTTTCTCAGGGATATTTGAGCAAGTATTGCATTCCATGTCAATCAGCCACCGCATTTCTAGTGCATTCCATCTGGAATCACAGTGCGTTAGAAAGATGGCACCAGACAGACAAAATCTGTGTTGCGCAAATATCGTTTGGCGACCGGAAAACATTGGGGTGAAGGAGTGCCACTTGTAATGTTTGCTGTGCAAGCGGCAGTGCAAGAATATACAGGTTTAATCCCGCAGAGCTCGTTTTTGGTCACCTGGTCAGGGGGCCATTAGACGCACTAAAAGAGCAGATTGTTGGTGAAAAGCATGCTAAAACTAATGTGCTGCCGTATGTAAGTCGTTTTCGGAACAACTACACAACGTGTGGGAGATGGCTAAGTATCTGTGGTGCACAGGAAGGAATAAAACTTCGATTTGACAAAAAGACAATACAGCGGCCTTTTCAGGCAGGCAATAAAGTGCTTGTTTTGTTGCCCGTACATCAAAAGAAAGTTAAAAAAAGACAAAAAAGGAGGCCAAGAAAATGTTTAGGCTGATGCCCAGCCTCAGGATTAGGAGGAGAGTAGTACCAGGATTGTGTTGGTTGGTTGAGGCAGGTTGGTGGTTCAATTTCGTCAACAGGTTGACTCTTGAGGGGGGAGGTGCCACGGCTGTCCGCCTGGGTATACATTCTGTAGTAGGTGGTGTTGTTTTTTGTTGTTGTTTTTTTTTGGGGGGGGGGGGGGGTTCTGGAAGTGCCTGGAGCTGTGGCTCCACCCTTGTTATTCCAAATCTTGCCTAAAACAACACAGAACACAAGCACAATTCCATTTACCTGCAAACTGATAGTGACTGTGGGGAATCTCCTAGCAAAAAACAAAGCACACTATCAGCCCCCACCATGTCCCAATAGGTCAGCACCATAAACTTACCTCCCTAGTTGGAAGGCAGTGTCTTGTTCAGGGTTATATAAAGGGCCACCAACAAGCGTTATGGGACACTGGTGCCCAAAAGTCAATTATTGACATAAGGTGCAAAGATGATTTACCTGATGCGCAACTGAGATATTTCTTAGAAATATTATAAACACCTGAAGATCTTATATTGACTGTATCAAATGGGACTGAGATGCCTCATATTCGATGGGTCCAGAAAATCTTTCATTTGGTCTATGAGGTGGACAGAACAAAATAAATGATCTTCCCAATGCTTGTGACAACAGGGTTTCCCCCGGACTGGATAGATGGTGAACTTCCAGACAATTTCCTGGCACTCAGCCAACAGCTCCAAGTATTTGGCCTTCTTGCGCTCGGATGGGGCCTCAAACCCCTCCTCTAATGGTACTTTTAGTTCTATGAGGTGGACTGCTCTTCCCTTGGAGGACAATACCACAATGTCTGGGCGGAGTGATGCAGTGATGATCTCCGTGGGGAATTGTTAGGTTTATCATTATTATAAATTTGCTTGAAATATAATCATTATATGTATGTGCTTGCAATGAATAACTCTTTGCTTATTTTGGATATTAAACATTACATATATGAACGCTTTGCTTATTAGGAATGTCAGGTTCATCATTATTATAAATAAAGACAAATTGTTATGAAACTTATAAATACATTAGCACAAGGGACACCGGGGTCTTCAGAATCATCTGACTGGAGGCGCGGGTGGAGGATTTCTCTTCTTGCAAGAATAAAAGGATATAATCTCGGATGCATCCATGATTGAAGGGTGAACTGGGAAATACTTATTGGTTAACCTATCATTTTGGTCCATACAAGCAGGGGGTCAACACACCGAAAAGAATTCCAGGGGCTTGGTAGATGTCTGGGAAGACTGTGGCCATGGCATTTAAAACCCTTTTACGGGCAGGATTCTCGGCGGAGTGCCTGGATTCACGACGGTTGACGATCTTCCTACTGGGGGAGACATCTGAGAGCATCTTTGGTAAGCCAAAGGGACATTGCATGTGAAGGTCCGTTTTGGGGGAAAATGTGACAGTAACTCCTGTGTGATACTAGTCTCTGGCAGGTAAAGAGACAGAGTAGTCTATAAAACTAAGGGCGTCGGTATCCTGTACTGTCCGGAAAGGTACTTAAACTCAGAGAAATGTACCAGGGAGTATACTTGTGTCTGTTTGTGTGTAGTAATAACATACGAAGAAAAAAAAAACGGAAAAAAAGTTGATAGCTGATTGCATGCCAACTCCCTTCAAAATGGGAACCTCAAATAATAAGACGGTTAGAGTTGAAACAAAGTCTGCCGTGTAGAGATTGGAAATTTGTTGAAAATCAAAGTGCTAAAAGGGTTATATACCTAACTTTATAGATAAACAAATACGGGTTTGCTGTCCAGCTTAAAATGCATAAACTAATAGACCTGCAGATTAATATATGCAATAATGCACAGTGGTGGTATATATGATATATGAATGGAGATAGAAGCGAGACGGCTTGTTCCACAGAAGGATAAGACGGGTCCGTTGTATCCAAAAATGAATAAAAGGAGTAGCGGGGCCTCCTCGGCTGACGCGGAGAATATTTACCGAGATAAGTGGCGGGAGCGTAGGAGAGATTGGGAGAAAGTAAATGAGGAGGTTAAACAAAATCAAGTTGAAAAAATGCTGGGTTTGTGGAAAATTGGGACATTTGGTGATTGCCTGAACAAATGGGTCTCTAAAAACAAGGGATGCCTGCTCAAAATGATTTGAATGAGGATTTTGAATATGGGGATGAGGATGGTGATGATGATGTTGAGCTAGATTTAGTGGAAACACTGACATTTGATTTGGTTAAACTGGGGATCACATTTGTTGTGAATGGGATTCAATTGGAATTTTGGTGTGATGCTGGAGCTCATAAAACAGCAATTAGAATGGCTATTTCCAAGTCCTTGATGCACTTTGTGAACAGTACCTGAATGTACTGTGAATTTACTGGAATGAAATGGCTTATTGCAACTTAGCCTGATTTTGATCCCGTCCGCTAGCGGGAATATGGTGTTTAAAAGACGAAAGGATATATACAAAACGGCCAATTAAATGTTTTGCAGGGTTTGAACCTGCATTTTTTATCGTACTCTAGACTTTCCAAATAATGTGTCGACTGCGGGGGAAGTGCTTTGTTGCTGCGGCTGCTGATTAGATTGGAATGGAACATGTGGGCCGCAGGGTAGCCGATTTGACGGTGTTTGGCATTCAATATGCACGCGGACCACAAGCGACTACATTTTTTTTTACCCCTTCCGTAAAGACATTACAATAATTGGCCTTGGGGGTGCTGAAGCAAGCTTGAGGGCGAAAATGGCGTTTGCTATGATAAGGTTGTGCTTGCAGCATAGTTTTGATTATGTGGTCATGGAAAAATATTGTGATATAGTTGGATATCGGATGGGGAATTAATTTAGCTTATTAATGATAGTCTTCTCTAAAATGTGTTATTCACAGGAAAGAAAAGAGACAACATTTCAATTCATTTGGGACCTCGCTGTGGAGGACTAAAAAACAAAACAAAACAAAAAGATAAAAACGCTGCTTTCGCAGCGAGCCTCAAGGTCACAGGTAGTGGCTAAGAGCTTGCTTCCGTTTGAGCATTTCATAATGAGAGAAAAACATGGTCTGCAAGAAATGCAGGGTTATGCGATTATTTTCACATTAATTTTACGGGTTTTAAACAGAAATATATTTTAAGATGATAAAAAATCTGTTTGGTAAAGGTTTATTTGGTAAAAGCTTTGGAGTTGGGAATGGAACAATATGGCCTTTTTTGACCAAATTGTGAATTTTGAAGGGCTCTTAATTAAAGAAAATTAAATTTTGGAGGACAAAATAATATTAATACTGTTTTTGAATGTTTGGATTGTTCAAAATACTTTAACATAAGAGGTTGGCTAGTTAAAGAAAAAGAAAAGGATGGGAAAATTACAATATTGTGGCATATTGGTGACAATTTGTGGGTCCATTATTAAACATTGAAAATAATAATTAGGCGATGCCTAATAGAAGGTGGATTTCTCTAATTGAATTATTGTAGATCTTTATTGTGGTAACAGAGCGCTATAGGGGTAGCTCTTCTCTTAAGTACACATCATGTGAGGTGATTTGCAAGGTGTATCTTAGTTATTGAGAGTTATTTGGTTGTTGATTATATCAGACATGAAATTAACAATGCAGAAATGGCATGAGAAAACTCATGGCATTCGTCCAAACTATTAGGTAAATGGCACCTGGCTGGCGTAGGCAAAATAATTGATTTAGGAAAGGCATAATTTCCCTCAGACTGTGGGAGATGCAGTGTTTTTCACGTGCACAGAAGAACATTTACATTCCTATTTGTCCTGAGCGGAGGAAATATGCTTTGGCATAGGTCATATTGATGACTATAAGGATATTATGGATTGGATAAGCATTGGTTACTTGATACAACCAAGTGACGTTGCATTCTATTGCTTAAGCTTAGATAAGGGGGAATGGAACAATTCTCCAAGTTCCAAAATCTGTCTAAGAAACGGTTTATGTTTGTCGCTTTAGGTTTTGACAAAAATGCATTGAGGCATGAACTCTGGAATATTTGGGGGATGGGAATTCCATATCAAAACAAATTCGAGGGAAATCTGTAAAATAAGCTCTATTTGGCTCTGGATGCCCAAATTATGGTGGGGCTTTTCATGGTATGAAAAAAAGTGATGACATTGTGTCTATGTTCAAAAAGTAGCATCTACAAATAAAAAAAAATCAACTTTTGGGTAAGTAGATGGTATGTCTAGTAATAAAATGGAATGGGGAAAAATTGAACGGAATGCAAGATACATTGACGACTACTAAAACAACCTTTAGAGGTGAAACTAATGACACCTCAATTCTGCGTACAAACGTCTAAACTGATAGCATCAACAGGGGGTGTAACTTAATGCAAAACATGGAGGTGAAATGTTTTTACAAATGATTAAAATACTTGAGTGGGGGTGTGTGTCACAACTTTTCCATTATTGTGTTATTGGCTAACAGATAGTTAATTATAGCAACTCGCATGGCAGTCGCTCATGCTGACTGACTGGGCGATGAACAGCGGTGATTGAACTTCCAAAACAAATTTCTGTTTGTAGATGTGTGGCACGCAATGGGATTGGGAATCTATGATTATTGCTGATATGGCAGCAAAAGGGGTGGACCACCACGAAGCCCCAATGGGGATGGTGGTTTCCACCTGTGAGGAAATTTAACGGGCCACTGATGTATGGGTAAACGACCCAAATTAAAGGACTGGTGATTAGCGCATCAACCTTACGGTTCTAAGATCTACTAATGAGAGTGGGGTGGATCCAGACCTTCCAGGGTTGTGGAGTGTTCCTGGTGTCCTCGAGAATTTGTGGATTTTCTCCGGGTACTCCAGTTTACTCCCACAAAACAAAACAAAATTATGGATGCTAGACTGGTTGAACACTCTAAATTCCAGAAACGAAGAGGCACTCTGGAGTTACTCTCCACCTTGTGGCAGACTGATGGGATAAGGCCTTCGGCAAATGTTAGACAATTGGCTTTCACCGAGGTGATATCAATAGCTGTTTTGGCTAATAGTTTGACAATGTGTGGATGTTGTCTTATCCCCTGCTTACGCTTTTTGCTAGACCGACTTAGTTGATACAGTAGCTCTAACAAATTCCGAATTTCAAGGATTGTATCGGTTTATTAGACAGCCTACTGGTGATAACATTGATTTCCAGGATTATGCAAATTTTGAGTTGAAGAGAATGATTTTGTTATTCCCTTTTCCGGCCAGATATGCAAGTAAGGTGAATTCTGGTAAAGAGCGAGACAACGAACTTCCCCCAAGTGTATTTGTATTTGTCATAAATAAAAAAATGATTATGGGATTGCGTACAAATATATAATAACAGGGGGGAATGTTAGGTTTATCATTATTATAAATTTGCTTGAAATATAATCATTATATATATGTGCTTGCAATTAAGAACGCTTTGCTTAATTTGGATATTAAACATTACATATATGAACACTTTGCTTAATAGGAATGTTAGGTTCATTATTATTATAAATGTGACATTAATACAAGGCATTTTAATACATCTCTTACAAAAGAAGTGCTCGCTCCAAAGTTAACCAAAACACATTTGGAGGTCACTTCTCCTTCAAACCTGGACTTCTCGAGACTATGGTTCACAGCAAGAGAATGGTAAATTGTTTTGGGAAGCGTCGAACTCTGAAGAAGGTTAACAACAAGCTCTTGGGAACTGTGGATTAGTTTTGGGAAACATGGCTTCTCAAGATGGTCTGCATTCTCTCTCCGGAAGATTCGAAAGACCTACAATAGTTTTGAGAACTGAGACAAATTCTTATGAGACTCTGAATAATGTTTAGACTTCTGTTATACATGTTGTTTAAATCTTATGAATATATTAGCAAAAGGGAAATTGGGGTCTTCAGAATCATCTGACCGGAGGCGCGTGTGGATGGATTTTCTTCTTGCAAAAATAAAAGGATATGATCTCAGATGCCTCCATTATTGATGGGTGAACTTGGGAATACTAATTGGTGAACCTATCAGGAATCGAGCTGCCTGTTGAGGTGCATCCTCATGTCCCACTCCAAACCATAGGAAAATGGCTTAAGTGTCTCTCATGGCCTGGTGTATCTCCCCCCCTCCCGTGACAAAGCTGGCGTGGTTCTCTACTGATGCTGATCTTGTGCTGCTCTGTCAGCATTCCTCCAGCAATTCAGATAGTTTCCTCAGGACTTGCATCATGTATAGCGCCCCTGAGAGAGTGGAGTCTTGGAGCTGGACACGATGGGCTGAAGGCTGGCGTTGGGAGCATGGCAAAGTGTGCAGCCTGCCATATTTATTCGCAAAAAGCAACTTTTGTCGGACAAAAAATGATGACTGAATCAAGGGTACGGCTTATATGCGCATTAAAACACAGACTAGCACAAACCTGCCGCCATTATGATGTGACGGCATGATTCATGGCACCGTGACGAAAGACGCAAGACAATGCGTTCGATACATCCATTGATTTCAAATAGAGAAAAGATAGATAAAACGCTAAAAAAAATATTTTGACGTCTATGAATGAAATTCATGAACAAAACATCCTGCATAAAACTCAAGTCTCGTCACTGCTCGCTCAAGGCACGGCCATCTTCGTGAGGTCGGGACCCAGCCATCTTAGTGAGGTCAGGGTGCGGCCATCGTAGTTAGGTAGGGGTGCGGCCATCTTAGCGAGGTTGGGGCGCTGTCGTCTAAAATTTTCTTCGCCAGACGCAAATAGCCCTGATTTTGAAATGAAACCCTATTGGGGTAGACCTGCCAACTGGCTTAATAATTGTTTGTTCATGTCGAGCCAATGTGGCCAAACTGGTTTTACAATTGTTTGTTAGGACAGTGGAATGTAGGATAAGCCACCGAGCTGGCCTTGCAATTGTTTGTTCGCACTACAAATTGTAAGATGTCTAACTAGCTGGCCTAGCAATTGTTTCCTTGTTTTGTGGAATACGGCCAACTCACTTTGGAACTGTTTGTTCGAAAGGCGCAATATAAGAGAGGCTGCGGCAGTTTGTGTGCGCTATAAAAATATCGTGTTTGCATACAACTTAAACCTGCTAATGTCTAACCATATTAGCCAAAAGTTTTGTTTACATAAGCTCTGTCCTACATCACTGTCTTAGAAATATTACCCTATACTTCCTATATAAAGACAGCTCTAAAATGAATCTCGTTGTATTATTGGATTGGATAACTTTTTTCATCCCATATTCGGGAAGTTTCATTGTCACAGTAGCAAGAGGGCGAGGACGCAGAAATGGGAAAGGCATTTTAGACATAAATGGAGAGGGGAGAGGTAATAAGTCTCTCTCACTCTGTCTCACTCTCTCTCACTCTCACTCTCTC
>NC_135518.1:1982995-1993994 GCF_051989575.1 Stigmatopora nigra | reverse complement strand
GAGAGAAATGTAGAGAGAGAGAGAGAGAGAGAGACAGACAGACACATGTAGAGAGAGAAATGTAGAGAGAGAGAGAGAGAGAGAGAGAGACAGACAGACACATGTAGAGAGAGAAATGTAGAGAGAGAGAGAGAGAGAGAGAGAGAGAGACAGACAGACACATGTAGAGAGAGAAACGTAGAGAGAGAGAGACAGACACATGTAGAGAAAGAGATAAAGAGAGAGAGACAGACAGACACATGTAGAGAGAGAGAGAGATGTAGAGAGAGAGAGACAGACAGACACATGTAGAGAAAGAGATAAAGAGAGAGAGACAGACAGACACATGTAGAGAGAGAGAGATGTAGAGAGGGAGAGACAGACAGACACATGTAGAGAGAGAGATGTAGAGAGAAAGATGTAGAGAGAGAGACAGAGACACATGTAGAAAGATAGATGTAGAGAGAAAGATGTAGAGAGAGAGAGACAGAGACACATGTAGAAAGATAGATGTAGAGAGAAAGATGTAGAGAGAGAGACAGAGACACATGTAGAAAGATAGATGTAGAGAGAGAGAGAGACACACAGACACATGTAGAGAGATAGATCTAGAGAGAGAGAGACAGGTAGACACATGTAGAGAGAGAGAGATGTAGAGAGAGAAAGAGAGAGAGAGACAGAGAGAGAGAGATAGAGAGAGAGACACAGAGAGAGAGAGAGAGAGAGAGAGAGAGAGAGACAGAGAGAGAGAGAGATAGAGAGAGAGAGACAGACAGACACATGCAGAGAGAGAGAGACAAAGACAGACAGACACATGTAGAGAGAGAGACAGACAGACACATGTAGAGAGAGAGACAGACAGACATGCAGAGAGAGAGATGTAGAGAGAGAGAGACAGACAGACACATGTAGAGAGAGAGACAGACAGACACATGCAGAGAGAGAGATGTAGAGAGAGAGGGACAGACAGACACATGTAGAGAGAGAGATGTAGAGAGAGAGACAGACACATGTAGAGAGAGAGAGAGATGTAGAGAGAGAGAGAGACGGACAGACACATGTAGAGTGAGAGATGTAGAGAGAGAGAGACAGACAGACACATGTAGAGAGAGAGATGTAGAGAGAGAGACAGACAGACACATGTAGAGACAGAGATGTAGAGAGAGAGAGACAGACAGACACATGTAGAGAGAGAGAGAGACAGAGAGAGAGATAGAGAGAGAGACAGGGAGAGAGAGATAGAGAGAGAGACAGAGAGAGAGAGAGATAGATAGATAGAGAAAGAGAGAGAGAGAGACAGAGAACGAGATAGAGAGAGAGACAGAGAGAGAGAGATAGAGAGAGAGAGACAGAGAGAGAGATAGAGAGAGGGAGACAGACATACACATGTAGAGAGAGATGTAGAGAGAGAGGGAGACAGACATACACATGTAGAGAGAGAGATGTGGAGAGAGAGAGAGACAGAGAGAGAGAGAGAGAGAGAGAGAGAGAGAGAGAGAGAGAGAGAGAGAGAGAGAGAGAGAGACAGAGACAGAGAGAGAGAGAGCGAGCAGAAGAGAGAGAGAGAGAGAGAGAGAGAGAGAGAGACAGACATACACATGAAGAGAAGATGCAGAGAAAGAGAGACAGACAGACACATGTAGAGAGAGAGAGACAGAGAGAGAGAGATAGAGAGAGAGACAGGGAGAGAGAGATAGAGAGAGAGAGAGAGAGATAGAGAGAGAGAAAGAGAGACAGAGAGAGAGATAGAGAGAGAGAGATAGAGAGAGAGAAAGAGAGACAGAGAGAGAGAGATAGAGAGAGGGAGACAGACAGACACATGTAGAGAGAGAGAGAGAGAGACAGAGAGAGAGAGATAGAGAGAGAGACAGACAGACACATGTAGAGAGAGAGAGAGACAGAGAGAGAGAGATAGAGAGAGAGACAGGGAGAGAGAGATAGAGAGAGAGACAGAGAGAGAGAGAGAGAGAGAGAGAGAGAGAGAGAGAGAGAGAGAGAGAGAGAGAGAGAGAGAGAGAGAGACAGAGAGAGAGAGAGAGAGACAGAGAGAGAGAGATGCAGAGAAAGAGAGACAGACAGACACATGTAGAGAGAGAGAGAGAGACAGAGAGAGAGAGATAGAGAGAGAGACAGGGAGAGAGAGAGATAGAGAGAGAGAGAGACAGAGAGAGAGAGAGATAGAGAGAGAGAGAGAGAGAGAGACAGAGAGAGAGAGAGAGAGAGAGACAGAGAGAGAGAGAGATAGAGAGAGGGAGACTGTCAGGAGTGGCTGTATTGCCTTTCCTGTAATGACGTCACGATAATTATCAGCTGTCACTAATTACGTGATTAGATTATTTTTGGTATTTAAGCATTATGATTTTCTGTGGACGCCGTCGGATCGTTCTGGTTTCGTTTCCTGTTTATCCTCGTAGTCATTGCTGTTTCCATTGACGCCACGCCGCATGTTCTTTTCGTTTGTAATGAGTGGTCAAGCCAAGTTATTTATGTATGTTACCCCGTTTATTAAATCAACCTACAAGAGCTACAGATCTGCCTCACCTTTCCATTTACTTCGGCGACTCTGCATCTGGGTTCAACTTCTCCACCGATCGTGTCGCACTACGCGGCGCGATCGTAACAGCACGATCTGACCATCATGGACCCAGCGGAGCGCCACCCACGCTCGCGGCGACGCACTCGGCGACGCCGACCATCTACCTCGAAGACACCGGACTGCTTGGAGTGTATAAGAAACCCCTCAGAATCGTTTAGGAGTTTTGTAATGAACACACCGTGGTGCGGGGCTCTCAGACACATTATTGATAGAGATGAGTCTCAGCTGGTAGAGTTAGATCCGCAGCGTACTCATACGCCCCACCACTGCTACGCACGTCGCCCTGGGAAGCCTTTACCGTTTAATAATGATGCCCAGTGCGTACAACCACCAGAGACCGCCCAAGTTATCTTATGCCTATGCCCAGAGGAATTGATTCACCATGGAGGGAGCCTGAAGATTCTGGTGAGGGGGACATCGTTGAGGAAATTGATTTTTTTGCTGGCGTTTCGGAATCCGATGATGAATTCTTTGACCAATTCGGACCCCGAGACCTTCCACTGGAGGAGGATTATCCCGATTGTTCCCCCGATAATTCCTATTACAAATACCCCGACCAGCAATTACAGAGTGGGCTAACCACCAATTATGGGGCACGACGTGATGGCGGGGGTGCTGTGCAATCCTCCCAGAGGAGGCGCCGAGCGCCACGCCGTAGAGCGAAGCGAAAGCAATGCCTGGACACACTAACCACTGTCCAAGTTACGCGCCCGACCACGTCCTTCCAAGCTCCCTTTTCCGACCACGTCCGTCCAAGCTCCTTTTCCGACCACGTCCGTCCAAGCTCCTTTTCCGACCACGTCCCTCCAAGCTCCTTTTCCGAGAGTTACTCGGCCGACCACGCCCTTCCAAGTGCCCGAAGTTACTCGGCCGACCACGCCCTTCCAAGTGCCCGAAGTTACTCGGCCGACCACGCCCTTCCAAGTGCCCGAAATTACTCGGCCGACCACGCCTTTCCAAGTGCCCGAAGTTACTCGGCCGACCACGCTGTACCAGCAGCTCCTAAGGACTATGCAGCCCTCCCCGTTCCAAGTGACCGAAGTTACTCGGCCGACCACGCCTTTCCAAGTGCCCGAAGTCACTCGGCCGACCACGTCTTTCCAAGTGGCCGAAGTCACTCGGCCGACCACGCCTGTCTTAGTGGCCGAAGTTAATCGGCCGACCACGCCTGTCCAAGTGGCCGAAGTTACTCGGCCGATCACGCCTGTCCAAGTGGCCGAAGTTACTCGGCCGACCACACCTGTCCAAGTGGCCGAAGTTACTCGGCCGTCCACGCCTGTCCAAGTGGCCGAAGTTACTCGGCCGTCCACGCCTGTCCAAGTGGCCGAAGTTACTCGGCCGACCACGCCTGTCCAAGTGGCCAAAGTTACTCGGCCCACCACGCCGTTTCAAGTGCCCCAAGCTCCTGTGCCAAGGCCACGCAAATTACTCCCGTTGCCTTTGGGGTCGCCGGTCGCACCCGTACCGAAGCCACGGATCAGGTTTCTGGTGACGGACGGCCATTCTAGCACCGCTCTCCCAAGCACCGCTCTCCCAAGCACCGCTCTCCCAAGCACCGCTCTCCCAAGCACCGCTCTCCCAAGCACCGCTCTCCCAAGCACCGCTCTCCCAAGCACCGCTCTCCCAAGCACCGCTCTCCCAAGCACCGCTCTCCCAAGCACCGCTCTCCCAAGCACCGCTCTCCCAAGCACCGCTCTCCCAAGCACCGCTCTCCCAAGCACCGCTCTCCCAAGCACCGCTCTCCCAAGCACCGCTCTCCCAAGCACCGCTCTCCCAAGCACCGCTCTCCCAAGCACCGCTGTCCCAAGCGCCTGCCCGTCCAGCGCCTGCCCGCCCAGAAGTGGCGACGATGCTCCGGCGCTCGCAGAGGATGGGGCCGGCGACGTCGAGAGTGGTATTTCGCCGGAGTCCCTGGAAGAAGGGGCTGGCGACGTCGAGAGTGCCAATTCGCCGGTGCCCCTGGAGGAAGAAGCCGGTGACGTCGAGAGTGGCAATTCGCCGGAGTCCCTGGATGAAGGGGCTGGCGACATCGAGAAAGGCAATTCGCCGGAGTCCCTGGAAGAAGGGGCTGGCGACGTCAAGAGTGGTAATTCGCCGGAGTCCCTGGAGGAAGGGACTGGCGACGTCAAGAGTGGCAATTCGCCGGAGTCCCTGGAAGAAGGGGCTGGCGACGTCAAGAGTGGTAATTCGCCGGAGTCCCTGGAAGAAGGGGCTGGCGACGTCGAGAGTGCCAATTTGCCGTTGCCCCTGGAGGATGGGGCCGGTGACGTCAAGAGTGGTAATTCGCTGGTGCCCCTGGAGGAGGAAGCCGGTGACGGTCGAGAGTGGCAATGCGCCGGAGTCCCTGGAAGAAGGGGCTGGCGACGTCAAGAGTGGTAATTCGCCGGAGTCCCTGGAAGAAGGGGCTGGCGACGTCAAGAGTGGTAATTCGCTTGAGTCCTTGAAAGAAGGGGCTGGCGACGTCAAGAGTGGAAATTCGCCGGAGTCCCTGGAAGAAGGGGCTGGCGACGTCAAGAGTGGTAATTCGCCGGAGTCCCTGGAAGAAGGGGCTGGCGACGTCAAGAGTGGTAATTCGCCGGAGTCCCTGGAAGAAGGGACTGGCAACGTCAAGAGTGGTAATTCGCCGGAGTCCCTGGATGAAGGGGCTGGCGACGTCAAGAGTGGTAATTCGCCGGAGTCCCTGGATGAAGAAGCCGGCGACGTCGAGAGTGGCAATTCGCCGGTGCCCTGGAGGACGGGGCCGGCGACGTCCAGAGAAGCAATGCTCCGGTTTCCTGGGAGAAGAGGGTTGTCCACCCCCCGAGCAAACAGGGTAAGGTGCCCGACCGTACTAAACTTCTAATATCTCCTGAAGGCAGGCAGTTTGGCAAAGACTTAAGGGACCAGCTGGGATGCCTGCCGGACCGACCACTGCCTCGTCTCGTTTCTGGCTGGCAACGGAGGCCTGCCAGACCTGCCCTTGCCTCGTCTCGTATCCGGCCTGCGCGGACGCTCGCCGGATCGACCACAGCCTCGTCACATTCTTGACCGGCGCGGACGCCCGCCGGGTAAACCACAGCCTCGTCTCGTTTCTGGCCGGCGCGGACGGCCGCCGGACCGACCACGGCCTCGTCTCGATTCTGGCCGGCACGGACGCCCGCCGGATCGACCACAGCCTCGTCTCGTTTCTGGCCGGCGCGGACGCCCGCCGGATCGACCTCAGCCTCGTCTCGTTTCTGGCCGACGCGGACGCCCGCCGGACCGACCACTGCCTCGTCTCGTTTCTGGCCGGCGCGGACGCCCGCCGGACCGACCACTGCCTTGTCTCGTTTCTGGCCGGCGCGGACGCCCGCCGGACCGACCACTGCCTCGTCTCGTTTCTGGCCGGCGCGGACGCCCGCCGGACCGACCACTGCCTCGTCTCGTTTCTGGCCGGCGCGGACGCCCGCCGGATCGACCACAGCCTCGTCTCGTTTCTGGCCGGCGCGGACGCCCACCGGATCGACCACAGCCTCGTCTTGTTTCTGGCCGACACGGACGCCCGCCAGACTTGCCTCTGCCCCGTCTTGTTTCTGACCGGCACGGACGCCCGCCAGACCTGCCACTGACTTGTCTCGTTTCTGGCCGGCACGGACGCCCGCCGGACCGACTACTGCCTCGTCTTGTTTCAGGCTGGCGCGGACGCCCGCCGGAGCGACCTCTCCGTCTGTTCTTGGGTTGGTGTGGAAGACCACCGGACAATTCTAGATCTCCCACCCACCCTCCCTGCTTGTTCCCGTTTCTCATGTTGTAATTGACCTTGGGACGTCTAGAATCCGTCCCTTAGAGGGGATGTACTGTCAGGAGTGGCTGGATTGCCTTTCCTGGCATGACGTCACGATAATTATCAGCTGTCACTAATTACGTGATTAGATTATTTTTGGTATTTAAGCATTATGATTTTCTGTGGACGCCGTCGGATCGTTCTGGTTTCGTTTCCTGTTTATCCTCGTAGTCATTGCTGTTTCCATTGACGCCACGCCGCATGTTCTTTTCGTTTGTAATGAGTGGTCAAGCCAAGTTATTTATGTTATGTTACCCCGTTTATTAAATCAACCTACAAGAGCTACAGATCTGCCTCACCTTTCCATTTACTTCGGCGACTCTGCATCTGGGTTCAACTTCTCCACCGATCGTGTCGCACTACGCGGCGCGATCGTAACAGCACGATCTGACCATCATGGACCCAGCGGAGCGCCACCCACGCTCGCGGCGACGCACTCGGCGACGCCGACCATCTACCTCGAAGACACCGGACTGCTTGGAGTGTATAAGAAACCCCTCAGAATCGTTTAGGAGTTTTGTAATGAACACACCGTGGTGCGGGGCTCTCAGACACATTATTGATAGAGATGAGTCTCAGCTGGTAGAGTTAGATCCGCAGCGTACTCATACGCCCCACCACTGCTACGCACGTCGCCCTGGGAAGCCTTTACCGTTTAATAATGATGCCCAGGTGCGTACAACCACCAGAGACCGCCCAAGTTATCTTATGCCTATGCCCAGAGGAATTGATTCACCATGGAGGGAGCCTGAAGATTCTGGTGAGGGGGACATCGTTGAGGAAATTGATTTTTTTGCTGGCGTTTCGGAATCCGATGATGAATTCTTTGACCAATTCGGACCCCGAGACCTTCCACTGGAGGAGGATTATCCCGATTGTTCCCCCGATAATTCCTATTACAAATACCCCGACCAGCAATTACAGAGTGGGCTAACCACCAATTATGGGGCACGACGTGATGGCGGGGGTGCTGTGCAATCCTCCCAGAGGAGGCGCCGAGCGCCACGCCGTAGAGCGAAGCGAAAGCAATGCCTGGACACACTAACCACTGTCCAAGTTACGCGCCCGACCACGTCCTTCCAAGCTCCTTTTCCGACCACGTCCGTCCAAGCTCCTTTTCCGACCACGTCCGTCCAAGCTCCTTTTCCGACCACGTCCCTCCAAGCTCCTTTTCCGAGAGTTACTCGGCCGACCACGCCCTTCCAAGTGCCCGAAGTTACTCGGCCGACCACGCCCTTCCAAGTGCCCGAAGTTACTCGGCCGACCACGCCCTTCCAAGTGACCGAAGTTACTCGGCCGACCACGCCTTTCCAAGTGCCCGAAGTCACTCGGCCGACCACGTCTTTCCAAGTGGCCGAAGTCACTCGGCCGACCACGTCTGTCTTAGTGGCCGAAGTTAATCGGCCGACCACGCCTGTCCAAGTGGCCGAAGTTACTCGGCCGATCACGCCTGTCCAAGTGGCCGAAGTTACTCGGCCGACCACACCTGTCCAAGTGGCCGAAGTTACTCGGCCGTCCACGCCTGTCCAAGTGGCCGAAGTTACTCGGCCGTCCACGCCTGTCCAAGTGGCCGAAGTTACTCGGCCGACCACGCCTGTCCAAGTGGCCAAAGTTACTCGGCCCACCACGCCGTTTCAAGTGCCCCAAGCTCCTGTGCCAAGGCCACGCAAATTACTCCCGTTGCCTTTGGGGTCGCCGGTCGCACCCGTACCGAAGCCACGGATCAGGTTTCTGGTGACGGACGGCCATTCTAGCACCGCTTTCCCAAGCACCGCTCTCCCAAGCACCGCTCTCCCAAGCACCGCTCTCCCAAGCACCGCTCTCCCAAGCACCGCTCTCCCAAGCACCGCTCTCCCAAGCACCGCTCTCCCAAGCACCGCTCTCCCAAGCACCGCTCTCCCAAGCACCGCTCTCCCAAGCACCGCTCTCCCAAGCACCGCTCTCCCAAGCACCGCTCTCCCAAGCACCGCTCTCCCAAGCACCGCTCTCCCAAGCACCGCTCTCCCAAGCACCGCTCTCCCAAGCACCGCTCTCCCAAGCACCGCTGTCCCAAGCGCCTGCCCGTCCAGCGCCTGCCCGCCCAGAAGTGGCGACGATGCTCCGGCGCTCGCAGAGGATGGGGCCGGCGACGTCGAGAGTGGTATTTCGCCGGAGTCCCTGGAAGAAGGGGCTGGCGACGTCGAGAGTGCCAATTCGCCGGTGCCCCTGGAGGAAGAAGCCGGTGACGTCGAGAGTGGCAATTCGCCGGAGTCCCTGGATGAAGGGGCTGGCGACATCGAGAAAGGCAATTCGCCGGAGTCCCTGGAAGAAGGGGCTGGCGACGTCAAGAGTGGTAATTCGCCGGAGTCCCTGGAGGAAGGGACTGGCGACGTCAAGAGTGGCAATTCGCCGGAGTCCCTGGAAGAAGGGGCTGGCGACGTCAAGAGTGGTAATTCGCCGGAGTCCCTGGAAGAAGGGGCTGGCGACGTCGAGAGTGCCAATTTGCCGTTGCCCCTGGAGGATGGGGCCGGTGACGTCAAGAGTGGTAATTCGCTGGTGCCCCTGGAGGAGGAAGCCGGTGACGTCGAGAGTGGCAATGCGCCGGAGTCCCTGGAAGAAGGGGCTGGCGACGTCAAGAGTGGTAATTCGCCGGAGTCCCTGGAAGAAGGGGCTGGCGACGTCAAGAGTGGTAATTCGCTTGAGTCCTTGAAAGAAGGGGCTGGCGACGTCAAGAGTGGAAATTCGCCGGAGTCCCTGGAAGAAGGGGCTGGCGACGTCAAGAGTGGTAATTCGCCGGAGTCCCTGGAAGAAGGGGCTGGCGACGTCAAGAGTGGTAATTCGCCGGAGTCCCTGGAAGAAGGGACTGGCAACGTCAAGAGTGGTAATTCGCCGGAGTCCCTGGATGAAGGGGCTGGCGACGTCAAGAGTGGTAATTCGCCGGAGTCCCTGGATGAAGAAGCCGGCGACGTCGAGAGTGGCAATTCGCCGGTGCCCCTGGAGGACGGGGCCGGCGACGTCCAGAGAAGCAATGCTCCGGTTTCCTGGGAGAAGAGGGTTGTCCACCCCCCGAGCAAACAGGGTAAGGTGCCCGACCGTACTAAACTTCTAATATCTCCTGAAGGCAGGCAGTTTGGCAAAGACTTAAGGGACCAGCTGGGATGCCTGCCGGACCGACCACTGCCTCGTCTCGTTTCTGGCTGGCACGGAGGCCTGCCAGACCTGCCCTTGCCTCGTCTCGTATCCGGCCTGCGCGGACGCTCGCCGGATCGACCACAGCCTCGTCACATTCTTGACCGGCGCGGACGCCCGCCGGGTAAACCACAGCCTCGTCTCGTTTCTGGCCGGCGCGGACGGCCGCCGGACCGACCACGGCCTCGTCTCGTTTCTGGCCGGCACGGACGCCCGCCGGATCGACCACAGCCTCGTCTCGTTTCTGGCCGGCGCGGACGCCCGCCGGATCGACCTCAGCCTCGTCTCGTTTCTGGCCGACGCGGACGCCCGCCGGACCGACCACTGCCTCGTCTCGTTTCTGGCCGGCGCGGACGCCCGCCGGACCGACCACTGCCTCGTCTCGTTTCTGGCCGGCGCGGACGCCCGCCGGACCGACCACTGCCTCGTCTCGTTTCTGGCCGGCGCGGACGCCCGCCGGACCGACCACTGCCTCGTCTCGTTTCTGGCCGGCGCGGACGCCCGCCGGATCGACCACAGCCTCGTCTCGTTTCTGGCCGGCGCGGACGCCCACCGGATCGACCACAGCCTCGTCTTGTTTCTGGCCGACACGGACGCCCGCCAGACTTGCCTCTGCCCCGTCTTGTTTCTGACCGGCACGGACGCCCGCCAGACCTGCCACTGACTTGTCTCGTTTCTGGCCGGCACGGACGCCCGCCGGACCGACTACTGCCTCGTCTTGTTTCAGGCTGGCGCGGACGCCCGCCGGAGCGACCTCTCCGTCTGTTCTTGGGTTGGTGTGGAAGACCACCGGACAATTCTAGATCTCCCACCCACCCTCCCTGCTTGTTCCCGTTTCTCATGTTGTAATTGACCTTGGGACGTCTAGAATCCGTCCCTTAGAGGGGATGTACTGTCAGGAGTGGCTGGATTGCCTTTCCTGGCATGACGTCACGATAATTATCAGCTGTCACTAATTACGTGATTAGATTATTTTTGGTATTTAAGCATTATGATTTTCTGTGGACGCCGTCGGATCGTTCTGGTTTCGTTTCCTGTTTATCCTCGTAGTCATTGCTGTTTCCATTGACGCCACGCCGCATGTTCTTTTCGTTTGTAATGAGTGGTCAAGCCAAGTTATTTATGTTATGTTACCCCGTTTATTAAATCAACCTACAAGAGCTACAGATCTGCCTCACCTTTCCATTTACTTCGGCGACTCTGCATCTGGGTTCAACTTCTCCACCGATCGTGTCGCACTACACGGAGGGATCGTAACAGCACGATCTGACCATCATGGACCCAGCGGAGCGCCACCCACGCTCGTGGCGACGCACTCGGCGACGCCGACCATCTACCTCGAAGACACCGGACTGCTTGGAGTGTATAAGAAACCCCTCAGAATCGTTTGGAGAGAGAGAGAGAGAGAGAGAGAGAGAGACATGTAGAGAGAGAGAGAGAGAGAGAGACATGTA
>NC_135518.1:1961496-1982975 GCF_051989575.1 Stigmatopora nigra | reverse complement strand
AGAGAGAGAGAGAGAGAGAGAGAGAGAGAGAGAGAGAGAGAGAGCAGCCCAAGAACGGCTTGAGAAAGAAAAAGCTCTGGCACCCATGGACGAGGGAGTTGGCAGACCAGCCACGCCTCGTCACTGGCCGGCGCAGATGAGGACGCTGGCGCAGAAGAGGACGCTGGCGCAGAAGAGGACGCTGGCGCAGAAGAGGAGGCTGGCGCAGAAGAGGACGCTGGCGCAGAAGAAGAAGCTGGCGCAGAAGAGGACGCTGGCGCAGAAAAGGACGCTGGCGCAGAAGAGGACGATGGCGCAGAAGTGGAAATTGGCAAAAAAGAGGGCGCATTAAAGCACCCCTGCGCAAAAGAAGGCGCAGTAAAGCACGCTGGCGCAGAAGTGGACACAAGCGAAAAAGAGGGCGCAGTAAAGCACGTCCATGCAAAAAAGGGATACCGGCGCAGAAGTAGAAGAAGATACGGGCCCAGGAGTAGAAGAAGATACCGGCGCAAAAATGGGAGCCGGCGCAGAAGAAGGTTTTGGATGATGCCCTGCCTCGGGTTTAGGAGGAAAGTTTTATCAGGATTAAATTGGTTGATTGAGGCAGGTTGGTGGTTCGATTTCGTCAACAGGTTGACTCTTGAGGGGAGAGGTGTTACGGCTGGCAGCCTGGACACACACTATGTAGGAGGTGTGTGGTTTCTTTTCCTCTACAGGTACCTGGAGCTGTGGCTCCGCCCCTGTGACAATGCCCTGCTTAGGCCAACACAGCGGTGACTACTTACCCATCATCCCTCCTCCAATCACTTCCTGCGCTTATTTAAACCCTTTTCATTTGTCAGTTCAGCCCTTGCAGTCGCAGGCTTGATTCCTGACTGACTGACTTGGCTGCCTATGATTGTAATTGCTGAGGCAGTGGAGTCCTTTCCTTCCTTAGAAAGCACATGGTTTAGTGCAGAGTAAAGTTTGATTGTCCTAGCTTCACCTGGTAATGTGAGTACGTTACTCCTTGTTATATTTTGTATTTGTATTGGCAAAGTTAATGATTTTGGGTTGCATAGGGGGACTTGAGATAAGTTTAGACACCCCGGGGTATACATATAGTTTGTGCATTTAGACATGTAGTTATTCCCTTGTCTAGACTTTTATTACATCAGTTCTGACAGTGGCACCCTTCGGCCTTATTTCCTGTATTTTGTGGGTGTTCATTTGGACACCTGTCTGGGAGGGTTTTTTTACCGTGTTTATTTGAGGGTGCCACTTTAATATATCGTGCTTCCCCTATGTTATCCCGTAGTCTAGGTTTTTGTGGACTTTGTTGTAAATAAAATATCACTGAAGGCTACGTGCATTGTTTGTCTGGACTCATCCTTGATCGAACCCATCTGCTGTGGTAGTTGCGACTCCCTGGTATATCTTACCCCAGGGGGAGTCGTAACATACAGGTAGGTGTTTTTTCCTGCTTGGCATTGCTGCCTGTTGCACCTCCTCCGGTGCCCACGGGTCAGCTTCAGGGTCATCAGCCAGGAACCACCATTCATTGCTGTTTCGCTCCTTTAATCCTGGAACATCTCCTGGTAGCCAAGCAGTGACAGAGATGTCTCCCTGTCACCCCCTGCAGCTGATCGCTTTTGTCTCCTGCAGCCGTGGTCAGCTGTTGTTTCCACAAGTACTGTCCTTCCTCCTAAGCCAGAGGCAAAAGCTGCCTTTTTCTGCCTCTTCTGCCAGCTCTTTTATGGCCTTCCCCGGGTTCCTCCAGTCACCCCTGCATCTCTCAGGAAGCATGACAGCCCGACGTATCCTCGGCAGCCAACTTCAACTGGGTACATGGTGCAATTCCAGCGAATTTCCTGGCACTGAGCCGCCAGCTTCCAAGTATTTGGCCTTCTTGCGCTGGAAGGCGACCTCAATCCTCTCCTGTTATGGTACTCTTAGTTCTATGAGGTGTGCTGCTCTTGCCTTGGAGGACTATACCACAATGTCTGGGCAGAGTGATATGGGGATTATTTCCGTTGGGAATTGGAGCTGCCTGTTGAGGTTAAGCCTCATGTCCCACTCGGACGATTCGCCGAAAGACGTTTGGCCAATGGACGTTTTGCTGACAGACGGTTCGCCGGATGGACGTTTTGCCAAATGAACGTTTCGCCAAAACGGACAGTTTGCCGAACGGACGTTTTGCCGAAAAAAAGTGTTCAATTTATTATTTTATTAAACAAATAAAAGTGGGGATTTTTCTCATGGTGTGTTTTTTTTGAGCCGAGGTTGAACAACATATACACACGATCCGGGATGGGGCGAGGGCGCGAATTCCGTTTCGGCTAAACGTCCGTTTGGTGAAATGTCCATTCGGCGAAATGACCATTAGGCGAACTGTCTGTCGCCGAAAGTCCGTTGGCAAAACGTCCGTTGGCAGAACGTCTTTCGGCGAATCGCCTGGCCACGCTCCTGACCATCGGAAAAGGGCCTTGGTGTCTATTTTGGCATGGTGTAACCCCACCCTTTTTCTGTGACGAAGTTGGTGTGTATCTCTGCTGTTAAATGAAGCTGTGCTTTTACACTTGTTGCAAAAGGAGCTCTAGTTTAACCTCAAATGCTTTTATGTGAGAATACATGTCACAAATGAGTTTTCCCTGGCATTATAATTGTATATTACAGCTGTTCAGCATTTCTGCCTTTTCTGTTAAAAATGTGAGGTGCCATTTCCATTCTGGGTCAATCAGCTCCGGCACTGTTCTATAAAAATGCCTCAAAACTCTGCCTTAGCTCAACCTCTGTGTAGTACAGCACATCTCCATACGCAGATTACAGTTCAGACAGGAATTCTTGGAACTGCCTGTGTTTAAGTCCCTTTGCTCTGATGAAGTTTATGCATGACACCACAACTTTCATGACAGAATCCCACGTCAACACTTTGCAGCACAGTGCTTGCTTGTGAATTAGGCCAGGGGTGGGAAAACTTTTGGATTCGTGGGCCACAATGAGTTCTAACATTTGGCCAAGGGCCGGAGCAGATGGATGGATTCCTTTGGTAAACCTACCTCACTGGAAAAAAATACACATAGGGGGATTTGGAGAAAACATGTGCTTAAATTTCCAGTTAAGAAAAGCATTACAAAAAAATATCTGACTTTGGAATTAATCTTAAAACAAATTAATGAAAACAAATTAATAAAATGTGCCTTTTTTAAAAATTACTAACCTTTTCTATGTTGAGCATGGAATGTTCTGTTATACTTCAGGTTATCGCCATCATTTTCCTCCTGGCTGTCTTTTTTTCTTCTTCCAAAAACAATAGATGTAGATAAATGTACTTAAGTTGTACTGTAAGACCTAAATAAGTGATAGTTACAGACTCGTAATTTGGCATTCGATACTTCGCGTCACCCCCCTCCAGCGGGTCACTTACCTCCCACTGTCTTTCACTTACCTTCAGTCAGCCAGTAGGAGGCAGATCACCACCCAAACATCTATTCACATTACCTCAGAAGGGAATGTGTTGTGGTACTGCAAGTTTAGAGTTATGATGGATGTGGGGGAAAAAACTGTCCTTAAGTCTATTTGTCCGTGCTTTGTAGGACCTCTAGTGTCTGTCAGAGGGCAGCAGCTGGAACAGATTGTGACCAGGGTGGTATGGGTCCCCTATGATGTTCCTGGCTCTGCTGAGGTAACAAGGGCTGGCAATGTCTTCCAGTGAGGGCAGAGAGCAGCCGACAATCCTCTAGGCAGTGTTTATCACTTTTTGCATGGCCTTTTTGTCTGCCGCTGTGCTTCCAGCATACCACACTGTGATGCAGTATACCAGGATGCTCTCTACAGTGGTTCTATAGAAGGTTATCAGAAGCTTTGTATTCAAGTTGTTTCTCATAAGTACCCTGAGGAAATGGAGTCGTTTCTGAGCCTTCTTCACCACTGCCGTGATGTTTGTAGACTACGAGAGCTTATCCGTTACGTACAGCCCCAGGAATTTAAAGTACTAGACCCTGTCTACACATTCTCCATTTATAAGGAGTGGAGCCAGATCTGTGCTGTTTGCAAAAGTCCAGGATTATTACTTGACCTCATAGCTGTAGGCCGACTCATCCCCTCCTGAAATGAGTCCGACCACATTGGTGTCATCAGCAAATTTAATGATGTTAGACTGGTAGGCTTGTGTACAGTCGTATGTGTACAGGGAGTACAGAAGAGGACTGAGTACACAGTCTTGAGGAGAGCCAGTGCTCAGTGTAATGGAGAAAGAGAGGTGGGGACCAAGTCTAACAGTTTGTGGTCGGTTGGTCAAGAAGTTCTTTGTCCAGGAGCAGATGGAAGGGCATAGTCCAAGGTGGGAGAGTTTGTCAGTCAGAATGTCCGGTTTTATGGTTTTAAAGGCTGAGCTATAGTCGATGAAAAGCATCCTCACATAATTCCCACAGTGTTCCAGGTGGCTCTGTATGTAGATCACCTCTCCCCAGGTCTGTCCTTTAAGAAACTCCATTGTCAATAACTCCTCTGTTATTTCAAGTGTTGTTGATACTTCGGATAAAAAATTAGGAACTGAGCAGTGTCTTAAGAATACAATGTGAATGACTCTGCATCTTAAATGCTCTTGATATCTTTATCTATTAGTTCCACACGATGAGTCACTGTCCGCCGTGATAAACTGATTTTCTCAAATGTGTCTTTTGTTTCCGGGCACAAAATACCTGCTGTCTCCACCATACATTCTTTTAAAAACTTGCCCTCAGACAGTCTTTTGCTGGCCGTTGGTATTTTGAATGAAAGCATAAAACTGACCTTGGTACTTGAGTCTTGAATCTCAGTTTGATGGTGGATTTTTTTGTTTGTTGAGCCTTTCTTTTGTTGACAGCTTGGTAGCATA
This sequence comes from Stigmatopora nigra, assembly GCF_051989575.1. Taxonomy (NCBI): domain Eukaryota; kingdom Metazoa; phylum Chordata; class Actinopteri; order Syngnathiformes; family Syngnathidae; genus Stigmatopora; species Stigmatopora nigra. The sequence goes on along the minus strand of NC_135518.1, from coordinate 1,978,138 downwards.
GTTGGCATTCTTTGTGGCAAAGCTAATATTATATCCTTTAAAAACCACCACAATTTCTTGGCTGATTAGGCAAACAGCTGATGCTAGGTGTTCAGTGAAAAAATATCTACTTGTCCACTCCGTATTGAACACTTGACATTTTATGTACACTTTCCTTTTCTTAGGTCCGCTCATCTTTACAAGAGGGGTGATGGGTCGAGAAGGGTCAGAGGGTAAAGCGCAGACGTGCAGTAATAGGCCTACAGTTCACCTCAACAAAGCCAATGCATCTACAATGCCACCTAGTGGAAACATTGGAATTGCAGGAGAACATAAAAATTAAAAACATAAACTAAATAAAATAAAATACAGTGAAATCTCGCTACTTCGCGTTTCAGCTATTGTGCACGCAGAGCTTTGTGGATTTTTTTTCAGGACATTTTTTTTAAGATATTAAATTAAAGTTATAAATTACATCGTCTTACAAGGTGTGAAAACAAAATATTCAATTAGAATTAGTAATTTCATCATTTTATAAATTTTAAAACAAAAAAATGCACGTATGTGCAAAGCATCATGGAGGATCACGGCCGCATCACGGCCGCATCACGCCCGCACCACAGCCGCATCACGGGCATAAGCGCACTGAATGTACTCGACTCCCCATTGGCCCATTCACCACGGAAGCCCAAGCTTCTCCTGATGCCCATTCTCAGTCCACGCTTATCTCGTGCTGTACAGTACGCTTCTCGCCAAGTTAAGCGCAAGTTTTGTGAAGCCCTTCGTGATGCCTCCCAAACGCTCTCCATCCCTTGGTGCTTCTAGTGAGCCGAAGAAAAAGCGAAAGATGTTGACCATTACCGGAAAAGTGAGTTTATTGGACAAGTTGAGAGCAGGAAGTAGCTACGCTAGCGTAGCTCGACATTGCGGCCTGAATGAATCCACGGTGCGGTACATAAAAAAGGAGGAGAAGAACATCCACAAAACTGCTGCAACATCTTTCACGAAAGATGCCAAAAGGGTTGTGAACACCCAGAATAAAGTCATGGTGCGAATGGAAAATGCACTGGTTATTTGGATCCGTGATTGTAGGGCGAAGCAAGTCAGCCTGGACGGAAACTTAATCCGTAGCAAGGCTAAATCTTTGTTCGACGCCATGGTGCATGAGAGTGGTGACGACGACGTCAGCGTTCTGGACGAGGAAGAGGACGTCGACGAAGGTGATCCTCTGCCCGGTGCCTCAAGCCAGACTAACCCACGACCACCTACGGTTTTCACTGCCAGCAAGGGCTTAAGAGGTTTAAGCGGCGAGTCGGACTAAGGAATGTTTCGCTGCATGGAGATGCAGCCTCTGCAGACGGACCAGGAGCGAAGCGCTATGTTGAGGATGTGTTTCCGAGAATGATAGAAGAAAAGGGTTATGTCTCGGAGCAAGTTTTCAACATGGATGAAACTGGACTCTACTGGAAGAGGATGCCGTCCCGAACCTTTCTTTTCAAGGATGAATTCCAGAAGACAGGTTTCAAAGCCCACAAGGATCAAGTGACTCTGCTCTTGTGTGGCAATGCAGCAGGATTCATGTTGAGGCCCGGCCTGATCTACAGGTCACTGAATCCTCGCGCGCTGAAGAACAAGAACAGGGCCTTGCTGCCAGTCTACTGGATGTCCAACGAAAAGCATGGAGCACCAAGGCCCTCACACTTGACTGGTTCTTCAACTCCTTCGTTCCGCGGGTAAAACTTTACCTGGCCTAAAAGGGACTGCCCTTCAAAGTGTTTCTACTCATGGACTGTGCAGGAGGACATGCAGCCAATTTGCACCATGAGGGGGTGCAGGTGGAGTTCCTTACCCCCCCAACACCACTTCCCTCATCCAGCCCATGGATCAGGGGGTTATCAGGCCTTCAAAGCCCTCTACACCAAGGCGACAATGGAGGGTATCATCTCCTCCATTGAAAAGCCCGACGAGACCTTCAGCATGAAGGCCTACTGCAGGGGTGGCCAACCCGCGGCTCCCGAGCCGCATGCGGCTCTTTGCCCGGTTTCATGCGGCTCTTACGTCCATATCAAAGTTTGTATTTGTGTTTTATTTTTATTTGCGTGTGCGCTTCGCTTGAGTTCAATACGGTATTTTCGTCCAATGCGCATGTGCTTGGGATGAAAATACCTCAAAGTTTCCCAGTAGGAGCAAACTCATTTGAGTAAACGTTTTTAACAGAGTGGGAGAGCTCCCGTGAACCAGAAGCGACAATGAAAGGCGTCGCCCACACAAAAAGTATCCCAAAGATCCAGCGTCGGCTGAAAAAGCCACGCCCCCTGCGAGGCAGACCAGCGAGAGTGCTCAGCCGGGAGCAGCCAATAGGAGAGTGAGGCGTACACCACGTGGTGGGCGCGCTAGTTAAAAGCCATTCATAATAAATGACAGCTCACAAGGAGCGAATGTTGCGCAAAAATAGGCTCTGATTTTATGCCAGAAGTCCCACTAAGTAACATGCATAGTAAAAGAAAAACGCTATTGTAAATTATTATATTTTTGTTTGTGGACTTGGTTGAACTGAGAGTTTGTCTGTGTGAGACAGTGCACACAATGTTCATTGTTGATAATGACTGGCCTGTGCTGTTAGTACTGTAGGAGTCAATTGATGTCATTGCTATGCTGGTGTGTGACATTTACAATAAATCTGGCTGAGTAAAGGTATGTGTGTGATGTGGCTCTTTGCGGTAACACAGTAAAAAATGCGGCTCTTGGTCTCTGACTGGTTGGCCACCCCTGGCCTACTGGAAGGACTACACCATAGCTACGTGCCTGAATAATATTCAGAATGCTCTAAAGGACATGAAAGAACAGACACTCATCTCCAGCTGGAGGAAATTGTGGCCAAACGGTCCCCATTAACTGCGATAAGCGAGGGATTACTGTATATATAAAAGCAAATGAATAAATTCCATTAGTAAAAACAAACACTAAAACAAATTATTATTCATTTAATAATATCAAGTTCGGTGGGCCAGATTAAAACGTTTAACTGACTGCAGGTGGCCCCCGGGCCGTAGTTTGTCGCGGTAACCACTCAGCCGCCGGGCCGGATTAAAACGTTTACCTGCCAGCATGTAGCCCCCGGGCCATAGTTTGCCAGAATAACTACTCAGTCACCGGGCTACACCCTCCCCCCAAAGTGCTCTATTTTTGGATTAAAATGACGGCCACTGACCGCTGCTCGACAATTTTTTTCTAGGTGATGACTTGCCCAAATCCTCATTCTTTCACCATTTTCTTAGTGGCAAGCGAGACAGGTAAGTGGCTTCCACTTGCGTATGTCAGCGTGGATTTTGACATTTTTTTTAAACTATCCCAGTTGACTCGGGCAAGCGGCACCCTGAATTGGTGGCCCCCATGTCAGGTTTAGAACCATATACATTCAATAACTTCGGATCAGAGGTAGCACACGCAGAGTCGGCTTGATGAGATTTTCAAAGACATCAGCTGAGGGAGGGGTCGGGAGGAGCCAGCGCTTGGAGATGAGTCCATCTCCTTGCCTGACCAGTTCTAATCCCAGCCTCCCTCCAACAGTTGAGCTGGTTTTATTAACAAAGGGTCATGTGACCTAGGTACAAACTTAAGGCGGGAAGAAGTAGACAAAGAAGTGGGTGTCGTGATAGATGACACCCTAACCCTAACCCTTAACTAAAAAGTGTCATGATGGAAGTTTCCACTGGGTCATGCAAAATTCTATTCTAGTTACTACACTATATAAACCAAAAGACATAATAATAAGCATAAAATACATTCATACTTCACACCCCAATACAGCACTATCATTTCTTTTTTTTTAAGAGTGCTTCAAAGAGCTTCAAAGATTGGTTGATTCAGATCATGTGACCCAAGAGTATGACTTGCGACTACAAGCCTAGTGTGTGGTCATGTAACATTATGTGACATCTTATTGGTATAATGGAGTCATTGTTGCTACGTCTCATTGCTGAAACTGCTACATCCACTGGGGGCTAAGTATAAAACAAATAACACTAGTGTAGCTCAAAGTAGAGGTCGAGGGATATATCGGCTAGCCGATATAGTAGCATTATTCAGCAGTCAGCCTTCCAAGTATAAATCAGGTCGGAGCCTGCTTGCATCTGGTGGTTTCAGACTGCTGTGGCTGTGGGAGAAAACCTGGAACTTGTGTGGCCAGCGGCAGCTCGCGACCCTACAATGTCCAAACCACTTCAGGCCAGGTAGTACAAGCCTTACTCCAGGCTTGGTACTTTTAAACACTTGGCAATCGAGAATATGCAATGTTGATTTTAAGATCTTACTGAGTGATCGTAACATTCACAATGTTACTCTATGAGAATGATTGTTATTAACGTAGTTTTTGTGCAAGTAATGCGCTTGTGCCACAAGGCGCTATAAACGCCTTTGTGATTGTTCTCTGTTCGTCAGCGGAGATCTTTTGAAGTATATTATTCATTGTTTCTTTGATAGCTGAACTCTGAAGTAGACAATTTTTTGATGCTATTAGCTAATTTTAATATTAGCCTGTTTCTACTTCCACAAGTTCTTTTGATTCATAAATGGAAGAAGTTACCAGAGTCTTGTTCAAAAGGCGTGGCTTTATATAACAGATCGATCTGGACCCAACACCTCATACAGAAGCAAGAGGAAGAAGGGTAACTCAATACATTTTACAAAGCACCTATATAGCAATGATCTCCGCCCTCTGAAGATGTGTGTGTGTGAAAAGCCCCCTATGATCCCACACATGGGTCGTCCTTTAGCTCATGTCTGTCGACAGTAACTTCTCTTTCTGTGAGCACAAAAGGCCATAACTTCTGGGAACACAAACAAACCGGGGAAAAGGAGTGAGAAACTAAAGTTCACACACTGGTCATTCTAAGATAACAGAGCAGAAAGTAACTTCAGCGTCTACGCCATAAAGCATAGATAGCTCATTATTTACGCAATAAATCATACAGGGTTCATCAAGCGGCTATGTTCCACGTACGTGAAGTCGTAAAAACAATATTAATCATATATAGTGGTTCAACCTTAGTTTCATTTGCTTAGTTAGTATTAGTTTGCTTAGTTTGTATTAGTAAGTTACATAATTGTCGTTAGTTACCATATTAATATATAATTCCAACAACACGCATTAGTAAAAGCTATGTTTTCCAAGCCTAATATAGTCATCCATCGACAATATACTATATTCTGAAAATGAAAGTTGTTCTATTGAAGTCGCCACCAGGCGTCACCCCGCGTCAACGTTAATATGGAAAGGCAGCCTCTAAAACGAGCCAGGTTTACAAATCCCGTATAGGGAGGGAGTAGTTAAGAGGTGGAGCCACCCAGCTGGGATCTGACCCAGAGCAAGCGAGCCAGATCAAATTTAGATCTTCAAGTTCTGAGATGTTCAGTTTTTATCATTTGACGCTTTGACATATCCCCTATCATCTTGGATAATTAAAATGAGTTTGTACGAGGCCGACATTGAATCCAAGCAGCGGCTCACCAGCCGCCTGCATAGTTGAAAGCTGAAGGAGACGTGGAAACTAGCACAACAAGCAAACCGAGGTACGAATTTACAATGGCAACTGGTCTTTGACATGCACTGCCCGTCGGCATGAGGTGTAAACAGTCGACCAACTGGACTCGAACCAGTCCCGTCTGATGGTTGAATAACAGTGGGCACTGAATTCGAGCGACGGGTGGAGAGCTACAAATCCGAACTGGTGTGAGAGGACGGGGTTGATTACACTGAGAGCATGCCGAGTGACGCCATGTGGAACCCGGCGACGAATGTGTTGAGAGCCGCTGTGTGCTTTCTACTGCTACTACAAGCATTCCTTCACCCTTCTACAGGTAAATCTAGGACATTGCTGATTTGCGAGACGCTTTTTGTCGATAACAATGAATGAAGGTCGACATTAGTTACATTAGGCATTGAATGCTTTTTGAAATAAACTTTTGATTGTCACTAACTCGGAGGTAGAAGTTTGTACTATTGTGGTGACTTTATTTAGGAGAACGAGTATTTTTTTGTAGCAAGCCAGGTACTGTACTGTACTGTACTATACTGATCGGTTTTTCTCCAGAATGTTTTTTTAATCTTCGTAGAAATCCATTGGAACCATCACATTTCAAATAGTGTGTTATGTGCCATGGGCCCTGATTCCGAAGGATTTTGACATTGGTATGGCAACAAATGGAAACAAATATCTGATTGGGCAGCATGGGTCCAATTTTGACAACACTGGCAAACCATGTAATCAGACTAAAAATTCTGAAATCCATATGGTACAATTGAATTCAAATAATACTATTTTCTATAAAAGTAGGTATGTGCTAGAACACCACACCACTGAAAACGTCTCCTAGTCTTTTTTTGTATTACTATTTCCTCTTGGCTCAATCATCGACACCACAGGCTTATGCCAATAAATAACTGTGCAGCACCTTGCGATTAAAAATATACAAAAATACAATGTTTATGTCAGTGCAGGTATTGTGCTGTAAAATTGTATGACACTCCTTTTCATGTTTTGTTTTTGACTGATTGATACTCCTTTGGTGTATTGTGGTTCATTTGCCGTATCATGATTTTGACTTCTCCTGCAGGTCTTAATGTGTGTATGAGTGGCAGTGCAACTTCATGTGAGGAATGTCTCCTGATTCACCCCAGTTGTGCCTGGTGCGCACAAGAGGTATGATTGTTTACCAATTTGCTTTTAAGACCAGTTTTCCAACATCGATACAGCTTAAACTGTGCTGTCTTTGTCGTATAGGATTTTGGGTGGGGCCGCACCCTTTTGTCACGGTGCGACTTTGTTCAAAACCTTTACAAACGGGGCTGCCAGAACCGCTTTGTCGAATTCCCCACGAATAGCATTACGGTACAACAAAACATGCCTTTGAGCTCCAAGGGGTTTGGTTTGACCCAGGAGGATGTGGTCCAGATTCAACCGCAGAGCATCTCCCTCAATTTGCGACCAGGTGAGACGGTTTTAAATTAATCATGTTAAAAAACAAGTCTGTTTTATTAAAATTTTGTCTTGCAATGTATTTATGCTCTGTTGCTAAAGGTATTCATGTTTTCACATTTTTTGACTCCCCCTTATAACCTATTATTCAAATTCCTGAAACCTGCTGACGGATGGATTTCACACTGGGAAAATAGGAGAACAGTCGTGGTTTGAACTACAGGTGCGCCAGGTGGAGGATTACCCAGTGGACCTCTACTACCTAATGGATCTCTCCCTCTCCATGAAAGATGACCTGGACACTATCCGCAACCTGGGGACAAAGCTGGCCCTGGAGATGGGCAAGCTCACCAGTAACTTCCGTCTGGGCTTCGGTTCCTTCGTTGACAAGAATTTGTCGCCCTTCTCCTACATGGCACCAAAGTATGAGGAGAACCCCTGCAATGGGTAGGTAGCCCTATTAATACAGAATTACGGAATTATCTTTGCCATGCGCTAAACACATAATGTGAATATTTTTTGAAGAGATTTAATTAAATTAAATATGAAGTTATTTTTATTTCCTTTGTTAAAATACTTTGAAGCTCTAATTAAAATGTGCTAAGTATCAGTTTGGTACATTTCCATTATTTCTGAAAATATTGTATTTTTAGATATTTATAATATAATATTTGGATTTTTAAAAACTGTTAATAATAATGAGTAGGACTGTATTCGTCTCACATTTGCAGCTCAGGACCTGCGGAATCAAATTTCTTTAATAAAAGAAATTATTTAAATGATAATAAATTGTATATTAAAATGTAATTGCATGGTGAGTTGGCAAGGTGGTTGGTGCTTGTTGTGGCGGCAACAAGAGAACGCACTGGTAAGGAATGCCATCAGGCTCAAGATGGAGTCCTATCAGGCCTTTTTGGCTCGCTGTACTCCGGAGACTACTGACGGCACACGTGTCTCTGAAGCATAAATCCGGATATGGTACACCATCAACATAGTAGATAGTGGGGCGCTGTTCACCTTTTGTGAATTGGTGGGCCGAATACTTTTCAGACCTCAACTCCGCAACACGCCTTCCCATGACCCAGTCTACATTTGTTTTGTGGACTTAGAAGAGGCGTTCGACCCTTGTTTGAGTACCAGGAGCGTAGTTACGTGGGGTCCAGTCCTCTTATGACTAGTGTCAGAGTCTGGTCCGCGCAGTAAGTCGGATCCGTTTACAGTGGGGCTTGGACTCTGCCAAGACTGCCCTATGTGATCGATTACGTTCATAACCTTTATCAACAGAATATCTAGACTCAGCTGTAGCGTTGAGGGTTTGATCTGGTTTGATTGCCTTAGTATTGCATTTCTGCTTCTGGCAGATGTGGTACTGTTCGCTCAATCAAGCCATGATCTTCAACTCTGGAAGGAATCCCAGGCAAGTGTGAAATGGTTGGGATGATAATCAGCACATCCATAATCTTAGATTGTGGTCCACAGTCAAAAATAGGTGGCATGCCCTCCTTGGTCAGAGACTAGTTCAAATATCTTTGGGACATGTTCACAAGTGAGGGAAGAATGGCGCGGGAGAGGTCGGGTGAATCGCAGCGTCTGCTCCCAATTTACCGGTGGATCTATGTTCTTACCCACATCTATGGTCACGAGCTGTGGGTCATGACTGAAAGTCCAAGATTCCAGATGTTACCGGCTGCCTATGAGATAAGGTGAGATCTTTCATCTCGGATGGAATCGGTGTAGAGCTGTTGCTCTTAGCGATTGAAAAGAGCCATATGAGTTGTGTCAGGCATCTGATTAGGATTTCCCCTGAATGCTTCTCTGGTAGATGTTTTGGGCATGTCCCACTGGGAGGAGGTCATGGGACTGAGCTAGTTCGTGCTGGGCAGACTGTGTCCTGGCTGGCCCGGGAATCCTCAGAGCTGGATGAAGCGGCTGAGAAGCAAGTCCTTGCAACCTGACCTCGAGTAAATGGAGGAAGATGAGACAAATTAATTTGTAAAGTAGTATAATCCGTGGAAACATTTTGATGAATTACCGTATTTTCTTGCAAATACGCCATACTTGTCGCTCAAAAAATGACGGAATTCAGGGTATGGTTTATATGTGCACAAATTAAACTTGACATGCAGGGAACTGCAAGGTGACAAAGACAAAACGCCATAACTCAAGACAATAGGGCAGATATGGTCATTTATTTCAAAAAAGAAAAGATAAACATAAAACGCTGAACAAAATTTATTTCGACGTCTGAATGAAATTCAAGGAAAGAAAACATATCTTGCGTAAAATGTGAAGAAATTCACGTGCGCCTGCCTTTGTTCGCTCAGGGCGCTGCCATCTTACTGTAGTTAGATGCAGTGGCCATCAGGGCCTTCGAGGCCTTCACTGGTGGCCTAAGAAATATCTGAATCATATATTATATTTTGTCCATCATTACGGATTAAATAATTAAAAATTGTCTTTTAGCTTCCTTGGATTAAGCTTCCTTGCATTCCTGGTTGCACTGCTTCCAGGTGTGTTTTCATATTAAAGCATTTAACCAATCACATTTCAGCCATTATTTGTTGCCAGGATCAGTTATCTGCCTCAAGGCCTTCATAATCAGTTCTGCAGGCTCTGCTCCATTAAACACGCATTGATAAGACTGTTGCTTTAACCAATCAGATTTTGAGTTGGCAACACCACAATGCTTTCTCGCAGGCATAGGTATATGTCGTTGCCTTCTCGGTGGCACGTTATCGCTTTCAGCAACTATGATTGGTTAGTCATGTAGTAGGCGGACCAAAGCCAGTGTGAGCCAACCAGAGCTAGCAAATTCCACCTACAATGGCTGACGCAAGAAAACAAGTGCATTTGGTTGCAGATTTGCTGGAAAAGCCGTTTTCCAGATGGACTGTTCCAGAAAAAATGGACATCATTAAGAAAGGGCGGTCAACTCCGAAGCTGGCAAGCCTATTACAGCCGTTGTGTGAAAAGGGTGTGTGCGCCACTTTGAGTTAACTAACTACGAGCGCTATATCGGTTCACGGGCTCCGAGGAACAATGCAAAGCTTGCAGCTTGTTGTTTGCCACCGATTGACATGGTGTTTGGAGCAACACTGGATTTGCAAATTTGACTTGTTTAACCAAAGCACCAATGTGGCGCCGTTCAAGCGGGAGCCTGTGGCAGTAGGTCTGCACCAAGGGTGTCAGACTCTTATGTTTTTCATGTTTTACAGCCCTTCTTTCTTTTTTTAAATGACATTTTAATATTTCCTAATACATTCCTTTTTACTTTACTTTGTACTTTATACTTTTTACTTTAATGTTTTTACAACTTTCCTTGTTCTGTTAGCCTGGAATTTTTCGGCCACTTCTTTTTCAGCCTACGCTGTCACACACATGGAACTATCTGTTACAATACGCAGCAGAAGGAGCAACACCTCGGTACCGCCGGAGGTCTGGAGCTGGACAAAAGTGCTGGGAGAAGAGGCAACGCTTCTGACCAACCATTCCATCGTGGGATGGGATGGAAGAGCTGTCGGCCCCTACCAGCAACGGAGTCGAGGTTTTCTGCCCTGCTGCTGTTTTCTTCAGCTTCAGACTACTGAGTAACTGTGCGGATAAGCTTGCAAGAGCGACTCTGCGTATTCTCCACCTTGGTCACAGTCTGCAGCAGTTCCCCATCTCGTGGAAGACTTCCTGTGTGTGGTTCCAGTTTTTGTCCAACTTTAGAAGGTCTTTTTGAGTCCGACTCAGTTACCGCAACCAAAATGGCGCTGTTTAAGCGGCAGCCGGCGGCCACGGTAGCTCTGTCCACTCTTGTTTTTTGTGTTTTTGCTGCTTTTATGTTTGAATGATTTGATGATTCCATTTACTTTGATTTGCTTTGTACTTTGTGCTTTTTGCTTTGCAGTTCTGTCTAATCACCCTCTTGCTACTGCCGCAATGTAATTTCCCGAATACGGGACGAATAAAGTTATCCAATCCAATCCAATGAGACACCAAAGCTCTGCCGGACACTTACAAGCAACGGTGCGGTCCAAAACTTTTGGAGAATTCAGAGTGGAGTTACAATTCAACGAGCAAGTGTGCACGGAAGCGGAGCGCCACAAAGAAAAGGTGAAGAAAAATAGGGAAATGTTTGATAGACTGCCTCCGGTCACGGTGTCATCGCATCTTGGAGCATCATGACGGATGGGTATGAAGAGGAGTTTGTGCGGTGTGCTGATGGATTTAAAGCACGTCTGGATGATTTTGTGATTTAGTTTTTTGCTTCACACACTAAATGCTATTTTTGAGCATTGAGATGTGCTTTTTTCAATACTTCAGAACAACAAACTGGATGTACAGTTTTGTCTTGCAAGAGTAAAGGAGTTTTGTGACACAGTTGAACGCGAGAGGAGCTGATAGGAAATCTATGAGGCCACCAAACGCAGTCAAGTGCAAGATTCTGGCGTGCACTACCAACAACTACACAAAAGGATTCTGGACAATATTATTTGCCAGACGTGGACCAGATTTCAAGAGCACGAAAGGCTGATGTTTCTTTCCCTCCTTGGCTCGCAGATGTTTCGGGAATACCAGGAAACTTTCCCAAATGCAGCCTTCTCCACCTTAACGCAGAGCCACGGAACACTTTTCGCTCTGCCTCGGCTAAGAACGGAACAGAACTGATTGTGATGTATGCCACGGATGATTTTAAAATCTAGTAAAATCTCCCACTGATCTCCTTGACTTCCCTCAGCAGAAAAATCTGAGTGAGAGCATGGGGCAGCTGGCCACATGTGTTTGGCAGTGACCATCCCCGTGTCCACTGCTTCTTTCGAACGGACATTTTCAGCCATTAAATAGAATAAAAACTTATGATAGAAATACAACAGGACATACTAGACTAGACAGCATTAGCTTAATGGCGATAGAAAATAACTTCTTGATGTGCAACGCACATGTAATCTGTTCGAGAAAGTAATTGAAATCTTCTTGAAGAAAGAATGCAGGATGGGTTTTGTGTATAAATAAAAATATTTTTTGTTGAGTAAAAGTCTATTTTCCGAAATAATATTTAAATTTTTGAGCTTATCATTGATTATTTTTATGTGTCGCAGCTGTAGCTGCAGGAAAGGTTTTATAGACATAAAAGAGGAGGGGGTCACTCTGAATTGGTGGCCAGCCGATCGCAGTGCAGGCAATTTAGAGTGTCCAACCAGCCTACCACGCATGTCTTTCAAATGCAGGAAGAAACCGGGTTACCTGAAGGAAAACTCATGCAGTTCTGCAAGAACATGCAAACTCTTCATGGGTGGACCAACCCGGATTTGAACCCAGGACCCCCAGACTAACTTCTTTAACTATCAAGGAACGGTGGGCCAATGAAAACAAGGGAGTGGACAGTAGTAGGCCTGCGGGCTGTAGTCTGGACAACTGCTGTAGACTATAGTTTTAATGAAAATATATATAAATAAATGCATGTAGTTGAGTACAATAAAAGCGAAATAAAACAGGTTTATAATAATAATAAAGATTATGGATGGAACTTGTGGGCTCTAAAGTAATCTCGTGAATTTTATTCACCTGGTTCAAAGAATTATACATTGGTCCTTCTTCACATTTGATGATTTCTAGAAAGACCTCACACTCCGTAGCAGAAAGCGAATTATAGACTTCCTCCGTGTTATTGGCCCTCGAGGTGAAAGTGCAGTGCAGCCAGTGCACATCACTTGCTATTTGGGTTATGCTAATTTTTGTGTGTGAATCGCAAAGCGGCATATTCAGAATCAATTGACGGCGATTGGCCGTCAGATTAATTGAAACATAGCATTTGATTTATTTTTATCCTTGTGCTTATTTCTTCCTAGATACAAGCTGTTCCCGAAATGTGTACCCACGTTTGGCTTCCGCCATATCTTGTCGCTGACAGACAAAGTTGACCGCTTCAATGAGGAGGTGCAGAAGCAGATGGTCTCCCGCAACCGGGATGCCCCTGAGGGCGGGTTCGATGCTATTCTACAGGCAGCAGTTTGTGAGGTGATGTGGACCCATTAATCATCTTTTAGAGCTGGACAATGTGACAAAAATGATCATGATTATAAGAAAATAAAGATTAGTCTTTCGATAATTATCATGATAACTATGTCAGGATATTATTTCATATTACGAACTATCACATCTTTTTGCCTTTCAAAGTTCTGTGATCAAGTAAATAAATTATTTTCCTCCTTATTTAATTATGAAAGTTTTGTTACCTTACTATATTAAAAAAGAACATAAAATACAATTCTGTCATGCAATAACTATAAGAACTCCCTCCTTACACTTAAAAGAATAAAACCTGCAGAAACTTTCAAGCACAAGCACCTTTATTTTTTAGAATTTGCGTTCAAGTCAAAAGTTGCTTTTCAATATAAAACAAATAAAATACTCAACTAAAGATATCATCACCATTGGCAGGTTGAGCTGGGTGATAGGACAAAAATTGTTATCACGATTAAAAAAATGATTATCAGTCTATCGATAATTATCACGATAACATCACATCTTTTTTTTCAAATTTGAAACTTCTGTGAATACGTAAAGCCTCAAAAAAAAGAATCCGTAAATTTACCTCACATATGGCCATTTACAAAAAATGAAAGATAGTTGGATGAACTTAACCCTTTTTTACCCAAGATAACAAGTTTTAAAATGTGAAAGGTATTAGAACATTTACATAAAATGGGGAAACACCTTGATATGAAGTAACATTTTTACAGGCTCCCCTCAAATGAGTAAAGTGGGTTAAGAACATTTTCAATGAGGCTGTTCTGTGAACTGGCATTTAAGAAGGAAAAAAAAGAACGCCACAGAGAATTCACTTGGAGTGTTTGGTGGTTCAGCTTTGTGTTGTCCCGCAACACATTTTCGCTCATTTTGACCATGTTATTGTGCTTTTGGATTCATGTTACGTGTTAGCCTTTACAGTGGTACCTCGACATGCGAGCAGCCCGACATACGAGCAATTCGAGATCCGATTAGCATTTCGGGCATATGTTTATCTTGAGATACGAGACAAATTTTGATATACTCATAAGAACATCAATGTCACTGTGTCCCCGTAGCTCCTTCGTTAAATGTCTCTGGTCACAACTCCCTTATTATAATGTGAGAGGTTCACCACTAATAACTAACATAATGTCTCTGCTAATAATGATGCTGATAATAAAAGCATGGCAGGAGGACACCATATCTCAGCTGCAGGGCTGTTTATCCCACACCATTTGGGAACTTTTTGAACACTACAACTACATCAAAAACTATACGTTCACGATCACTGTTAATTTTCCTAACCAAAAACCCTGGTTGACCAGTGAGAGACAGGCACTCATCAAATGCTGTAACACTCAGTTCAGTGGACAAGTTACAATAGCAGACATGAAGAGAGGCTTTAAAAAGACCAACACAGCATATACAAGGAAAATTGAGGAGCACTTCACAGAAAATAACCCAAAGAAGATGTGGATAGGAATACAACACATCATTAATTACAATGACAATGATTGGGTGTCTGTTAACACTGATGCCTCACTAGCGGAGGAACTTAACCGTTTCTTTGCCTGTTTTGAGACTGACAAATCAGATTTAGTCTCAACACATCCACCACCTTGCAGCAGTACACTGAAGCTTCAGCAACATGAAGTGAGACAGGACTGTGAACACCAGGAAGCTGGCCCTGACAGAGTACCTGGTAAGATGAGGTCAACAAACTCTCTTCGTTGTATTTGGTGAACAATCACACACTAAACAACACAAAAACTAAAGAAATAATCCTGGACTTTTGCTAACGCAACACAGATCTGGCCCCACTCCTCATAAATGGTGTATGCGTAAACGGTCCAGTCCTTCAAATTCCCGGGGTTCCACGTCACGTACAAGCTCTCCTGGTCTACCAACAACACGGCAGTGGTGAAGAAGGCCCAGACATCTTATTTGATTATTGACATTTAATTAAATAGATTGCATCACTGATAAGAACCTTAATGAAATGAAAAATGAAATGAAAATCAGACATAGGCATTGTCGTCATCATTGACTTGACAAAAAGCCTAGTAGTCATCATACCCTCAGCAGTGTATGACGAAATTGTATAGTGCTTCTCCACAAGTTCGTCTTCCCAGGCGAGACCCATTGATGACATGACATATTCATACTTGTTAGCTCTCCGCCTCCTTGAGCGCCATCAATCTGGCGACTGCAAGTTGCCTCATCGATGCCAACAAGAATAAGACTTACCTCTCACTGTCTTCTTACTTACCCTCCCTCAGTCAGCCTGTAGAAGGCAGATCTGTTACTTCACTGCAACTTAATTTCATAGAAGGGTTGTCGTGTAGTGTTCTCGTCACATCTCGTGTTGCTGCAGGTTCAGAGTCCTGATGGCTGTTGGGAAAAAGCTGTCCTTGAGCCTGTTTGTCCGTGCTTTGTAGGACCTGTAGCATCTGCCAGATGGAAGCAACTGAAACAGGCCGTGTCCAGGATGGTATGGGTCCCCAACAATGAGGGACTGCTGAGGTACCGGGGGTTGGCAATGTCTTCCAGTGATGGCAGAGAGCAGCTGACGATCTTCTGGGCGGTGTTAATCACCCTCTGCACGGCTTTTTTGTCTGCTGCTGTGCTTCCGGCATACCACACTGTAATGCAGTATGCCAGGATGCTCTCCACAGTGGCTCTGTAGAAGGTTGCCAGAAGCTAGGTCTCCAATTTGTTCCTCCTCAGTACCCTGAGAAAGTGGAGTCGTTTCTGGGCCTTCTTCACTACCACTGTGGTGTTTGTGGACCAGGAGAGCCTATCCGTGACATGGACTCCCAGAAATTTGAAGGACTGGACCCTGTCTACACATACTCCGTTAATGAGGAGTGGGGCCAGGTCTGTGCTGTGCTTGCAAAAGTCCAGGATTATTTCTTTAGTCTTTGTGGTATTTAGTGTAAGATTGTTCGCCGAGCACCAAAGAGACAGTTTTTCGACCTCGTCTCTCTAAGCCGACTCATCCCCGCCTGAGATGAGTCCGATCACAGTGGTGTCATCGGCAAATTTGATGGAGTTTGACTGGTGGGCTGGTGTGCAGTCGTATGTGTACAGGGAGTACAGAAGAGGACTCTGTACACAGCCTTGTGGTGAGCCAGTGCTCAGTGTAATGGAGGAAGAGAGGTGTGGACCCAGTCTGACAGTTTGTGGTCGGCCAGTCAAGAAGTTCTTTATCCAGCAGCAGATTGAGGAGGATAGTCCAAGGTGGGAGAGTTTGTCCTTCAGAATGTCCGGCTTAATGGTGTTAAAGGCTGAGCTATAGTCAATGAAAAGCATCCTCACATTATTCCCCTGGTGCTCCAGGTGGCTCAGTGCTGTGTGTAGAGCCACGGCGATAGCATCCTCAGTGGACCTGTTTTCTCTATAAGCAAACTGGTGAGGGTCAACGGGGGAGGGGGGGGGGGGGGGGGGTTCTGATGTTGCGGGCCACCAACTTTTCAAAGCACTTCATGATCACAGGCGTGAGAGCAACAGGCCTGTAATCGTTCAAGCTGTCGATGGTTGGCTTTTTGGGGACACGAATGATGGTGGCAGATTTCAGGCAGGCAGGAACGATGGATTGTTGCAAGGACTGATTGCAGATGTCTGTGAAGACTCCAGCCAGCTGTTCAGCACAGGCTTTGAGCACCTTGCCAGGTATTCCGTCTGGACCA
>NC_135518.1:1920419-1952919 GCF_051989575.1 Stigmatopora nigra | reverse complement strand
TAAGTGCATTTCCGCGAAGGGATTCCCCTTCAAAAATGCTCAATTTGAATTTAATTCCATTTTTTTTACCCCCCTGCAACAGTACACCATATAGAATACGGGTAGAGGGAGAAATTCATGTTATAACAAAATAAACTGTAAAATATGTTGTTTCAATGTAATATTTGTATTTATTTTTTTTTAATTCTGCGAAGCTCTGAGTCCGCGATAGCTGAACCGCGAAGTAGCGGGGGGACACTGTACAAGTATAAAGTGTATATAACGTACACCCATAAATTCTATCTAAAAATTGGTATTCATTTTTTCTTTTCACTTTTTCTGAGCTCACACGAAGGATTGCACCTGTACTGGTAACTGACAAATGCTGAACACGTCCCCATGACGAAAAATACATTCAGAACATATGGTGGTATGCAAACCTGGTAAAATAAACTACAACAAATATGAACACAATTCTCAAATGGAATTTACCATGTTAGGTTCACCAATAATTATAATCTAATATAATTATAAGACAATACAGGGACACATCTGATTAATTAAGGACATTTAATTAATTTGGCATCTCAGATGATCATCTTGCAAGGAGAGTTCATTCTGACATCGTCCTCGTCACAAATGAAATTCTGAGCATTTTCTCCTGCCCATTTTACGCCACAAATCAAAATATTTACAAGGTTATTGATTAATCCAATTGCCTAAGGAAAAAACAACAGCTGTAACAATCATCGTATATCAGGTATTCAATAATGAGAATTAAGGTCGGAACTCAAAAACAACTCCATTGGAAATTCAACAAACAAGCCTCCATTTGGCGAAACAATTCCATAATCAAGCGAAAAGAGCGTCACGATTTACGACAATATGCTAACAATCACGGAGGTTGGTGGATAGCGATCACGCTGCATCAGCAATTTCGTAAGTGTCCGTCACAGTTCTGCATTCTGGGGTAAGGGTCAGACATATCTTCCAGTAAACAGTCCTCGGAACGAGGACTCTGTGAGATGTTACAATCCGAGCTTGCTACAGACAAATGGAAGAAGCTCTTGTGCAAAAATGATTAAATGGTCACATATATATAATAGTATTACAGAATAACCCCAACAATTTTAAATCCTTAGTCCAATTCATTAATTTATCAACGTCTGATTCATCATCATCATCAGATTCCCCAAACAATTGATTCCATTTTTCTTGAGTGAGTGCAGGTGCCCCGTTAATGTTTCCCTGAACTAACTTTTTACATTTTTTTACCCCTTCTGCCGGGGCATCCTGGCGGTTGAGGGGTTAGCACGCCGTCCTCACTCCTCCGGGGTCCTGGGTTCAAATCTGTCTGGAGTTTGTATGTTCTGCCCCAGGCCTGCGTGGGATTCCTCCGGGTTCTCCGGTTTCCTCCCACGTTCCATGAACATGCATAGTAGGATTATTGTACACTCTTAATTACCCCAAGGTTTGGGTGTATATGTGAATGTTTGTCCATGTCCTTGTGCGCTGCGATCGGCTGGCCACCCATTCAGGGTGTACCCCGCCGATGGGCCTCTAGTCAGCTGCAATAGGCTCCAGGACCCCTGTGACCCTAAGTTTGATAAGGAATGAATGAATATGTGACTGGAATATGTGGAAAAAGTGTTGACACTCGCCATGCTGAAGCCAATACTAAAACCCTACGATAACACTACAAATTACATTTAGAATGTGGTGGTCACTCAGTTAGCACCATAAAAGGCTAAAGAAACATTGCCTGTTCTTTTTTCCCCCCCAAGATAAAAAAATAGAAATCTTACCAATTATTACTAAATCTCCTGTTGGCTCGTTGGTTGGAGGTTGTTTTGAACCGCTCGTCCACCTCGTCATTAATTTTGGGCTGTCAAAATCAACAAGGGTGCTGCTTCAATGCGGGCGTGGAAAACTGCCAGAGAATAATCAATAAAGTCAGATGGGATGGGCTCCAGTACTTCCTGCAACCCTTGTGAGGAATTTCAATTTTGGCGCTGTCTTCGCCTGAAATCCTGGTGTCTTGCGGCATGCCATTTTAGCTGACCAAATGCATTTCGTCTTACTTGATCGTGAAATGTATTTATCGTATTTACTCGCATATAATCCATATTTGTCGCTCCAAAACATGACTGAAT
Source organism: Stigmatopora nigra (assembly GCF_051989575.1). Lineage (NCBI taxonomy): Eukaryota > Metazoa > Chordata > Actinopteri > Syngnathiformes > Syngnathidae > Stigmatopora > Stigmatopora nigra. The sequence continues at coordinate 1,950,787 of NC_135518.1, read as the reverse complement.
CAAGGGTACGGCTTATATACACATGAAAATGCAGGAAAATACAATGTGACAATGACAAAACGCCATAATGCAAGACTGTGGCCGATATGGTCATTTATTTCAGAATAGAGACAGTAAACCGATAAAACAAAATTAATCTTGACGTCAATGAAATTCAAGAAAGAAAAAAAAACTCCCTTCTGCTTGTCACGGCTCGCTCAGGGTGTCGCCATTTTACTGTAGTTAAACGTGCTATGACTGGCCAGACGTGAGTAGCCTTGATGTGTTCGTATTGTTTACCATGTCAGCACATCCCAATAGTTGTTAAGCCGGATCTAAGGTCTTGCGGTCGATCGTTACGGTCGATCGTGCACCCAGAGACTTGGTGAACACTATACCGCTACGGACAGACTTTTTGGTTGTGCTTGCGTTACTTCCTTTTTGAATTTGTCTACATGCATTCAATACCTTTTCAGTTTCGGAACCCATTAAGGAAATAAATGTACATTTTTGAATATGAAATAAAACAAAACTTCTTTGCTCTGATTTTTTTCTTTTTATTTGTTGTTTGAAAGTGACAACTATTGCAACAGTATGAAACATAATTAATCGAGATATTTCAACATTAGAAGCAATTTGGCTGTCACAACAGCTTAAACTTCTGGTGAGAAAATTGTCATTTCTGTCATTAAAAAGCATGAGGTTCTCATCAAGATAGATTTCTTTCATTTTTCAAATTGAATAATGTGGTATTTTGCATTCACACAGACAGGCATATTAACTTCCTTATGATATTGACCCGAATAACGTGCAATCCAGCTGATGGATTCATACAGTATCTCAGAAATATCATGTTTGATGATTTTTATTAAGATTTTCCCTTCAAAGTAACATATTTGTACTCCCTATTAAAACCATCAATATGTTGGTGAAAATTGTGAATCAAGAGAGATCTTATATGCGAGAAATTGTCAAATTCAGCAATTTTAAGGATGCGATTCATATGCTGGGGCATCTTATATGCCAGTAATCAATCATCGACAGTATGATTTGCTCGCTGACACGTCATCGAGACTGTTGACTTGTCAGGACATATCTACAATTTGATAAGTTTGGTCTTGTCCATTTGGAAAACATGGGCGACATAATTAATGTCATCTATGCAGCAGTAGCAGGGCGGGGAAGCATAGACGGTGGGTTAAACTGAAAATTTAAAGTGTTAATGTTTGTGTACTGAATTCAATTTGTAGGCTGTGTTTTACAACTGTTGTACTGCTCTGCCCTATGTTGATTCAATTGAATACAAGATGCAAAATATATTGAAAAGTGAACCATTTTTACTCGCAAATAAGCCGCCCGCACATATAAACAGCACCCTAAAAATTGCCTTAAAATTTATTAATTTTACAATTGTTTGCATATAAACTGGTAGGTCTGAAAATATAACTTCAGGAGCAGGTTAAGAACGAGTGAGATCAATTTAAATAGGAAATAGGTTTATTACCGGACTACAGGATGGTTGGAGAATGCTCCGACAGCTGTGAACCTCTCACAGCCTGCCTTCCTCGCAATTCTCTCTGAATGAACAGAGCTCAGTCTTTTTATAGGAACTAAAGGGTAATATTTCTAAGACAGTGATGTAGGACAGAGCTTATGTTAACAAAACTTTGGGCTAATATGGTTAGACATTAGCAGGTTTAAGTTGTATGCAAACACGATATTTTTATAGCACACACAAACTGCCGCAGCCTAACTTATATTGCGCGTTTCGAACAAACAGTTCCAAAGTAAGTTGGCCATATTCCACAATACAAGGAAACAATTGCAAGGTCAGCTAGTTGGTTTGTCCTACATTCCACTGTGCTAACAAACAATTGTAAAACCAGTTTGGCCACATTGGCTGGACATGAACAAACAATTATTAAACCAGTTGGCAGGTCTACCCCAATATAAACCGCCCCTCTTATTCCCACTTTGCACCTCCATATTCCTAGTTTACAGGGAGTACAAATGTGTTATCTTAAGGCATCAAAAGCACATTATTAGGGTCAATATAATAAATTAATGTGCCTGTCTCTGCAAAATATCAAATGATTCTATCAAGTCTATCTTGATAAGAACTGATGCTTTCTAATTACAGAAATTAAAATTTTCTGACTAGAAGTTTAAGATGTTGCAGCAGGGATATTGCTTCTAATGCCAGAATATCTAAATTCTTTCGATGCTTCATATTACTCCAATAGTTGTTGTTCTAACCTGAGTAAATAATGCGCGCTTACCTGGTAACAGTTTCAGAACATTTGAGTAAAGAAAACACTTCGTCATTTACAATCTGGCGGGATTCAACGTTGTGACGTCATCGTGCCACGTCACACGATGCCGTCAAATTGCAGGTTTTTGCAAGTCGTATTTTTATGCGCATATAAGCCGTAACCTCGATTTGCTCAGTTATTTTTTTCCTACAAACATGGCTAATATGTGAATAAATACAGTATTCCTATTCTGTCTGTCTGCAGGAGGAGATTGGGTGGAGAAAAGAAGCGTACCACCTGCTAGTATTTGCCACAGATGATGTTCCTCACCTGGCTCTGGATGGCCGTCTGGGAGGCATTGTGCAGCCTCATGATGGCCGCTGTCACCTAGATGACCACAAGGAGTACAGTGCATCCACTCACATGGTAAACATTTACATTATTTCTGTCTATTTTGCACTATTATCCTGTCCGTGAAAGCAGTTTTATAAGTGAACATGATTATTTAGTTTAGCTTTAAATGTTTTTCAGTGAGAAAAAGAAAAACATGTGGTACCTAGAGCTGGGCAATAAAAGTAACGACAATAATAATCGTGAAATTTTTGTCAACAACAATACATTACAATAATAACATTTTTGGACAATTTTAAACTGTAATTACACAACCTGGCCACCACACAGAGTGGAGGCGCTGTTGCAAAATGAATGCTAGTTTCAAACCAATGCTCAGGATGTATATAACATGTTAGCAATCGAGGCTTACACGGAGTATGAACACAAAAAGACACTAACACGACCAAAATTAGCGTTGAGATGCAGGATACCACGGTATCCAATCCTGTAAAAGTTCCAGGTGAATTCTGCCTGGCGTTTTCTTTTTTTTTTTTTTTGTTTTAAATGCCTCGTAAATACCTGTGCCTAAAGAGCAGCAAAATTGATAATTTCTTTAACACATTCCTCATGAGGACTGCCTGTAATGTTTTTCTTACTTGATATGAAGATCTTTCCCCATACTATGTAAATTAAAATTTAGCAAAAATCTAAAACTTGTTCTCTTGGGTAAAAATGGCCATATGTGAGGCATATTTACACTTTCCTTTTGTGTGGCTGAAGATTGTCTGCTTGTTAAAGGTAATGATGTCACAGAGACAGAGACAACTCAAGGAAAAAAATGCAGTTTCTAAACAATGATTTTATTTACCAAGACAGACAAAATTGCAAACTTCTACGGCCCTCTGTCAAAAAGTAATTGCTCCTCTTTGTTACATCACACAATAACTGACTAATCACGAGTGTAGGAATGCTAAATTCACTTTCACAGGCCACAAAGACACCTGATTTCCACCATGTGTTGAGTTAAAAGTAAGATCGGGCCAAAATAATCCCTCCCAACCCGACCCGGCCTGCGGGTTATAAAGTCCGTTCCGGCAAATTAACCTGATTTGTAACAAAATCTAAGTTAAAAAAGACTGTATAAAAATTTACATCTTTTTTTATGATGAAATAGATGTTTTACAGTCATCTCTTTGGCCAGCAACTTTTTGCTCCTCCATATTCGGGATGCCACGTCAAAATAGATGCAGACTTGCGGAGGGGAAAATTATTCAGAGGGTGGCGTTCGCGAGACGTGCGCAGTATGCTGTCTCTGTGGCTCCACTTGCAATTACATTACACCGCCTTCTCTGTTTTATCTAAATTATTTATTTAATATTTAGTACTAGTTTAGTACCCACACTGTTTTGGTATACATTTTAACATTTATTTAAAAAAGCAAGAGAGATCCCACCATTTTTTTCAGTGAGAAAGAAGCCCGGCCGACCCTACCCGAACCTGAAGTAAAGATTGACATTTTTGAGTTCAGGCTCAGGCTAAAGATCTGACCTATGTTGAATCACAAAAACAATTCAATAGAATTTATCAGACAAAGTAAAGTATGATACAAGATTAGAGCATCATGCTACGTCCTAAAGAAATTCATTTTGTAATTGAGCTCCTTTATCTGTCCACCCTCTATGTTCCAATTTTGGACTTTGTTGTTGTATTCCCATCAAAATATCATCTTTATCATAGATATCAATATCTTTATCATACATTGTCTCTGCCATACCAAGAAAATGCTTCTTGGCAGCTTCCCATGCTATTTTGTCTGCAAAGGCGTTTCAGCGCAGTCTTTCCCGCCGCATCTCCCTCGTTTATAGATATCTACGAGCACTGGGCGGAGTGTTGTATTTTTACACATTAGTCAGTTCATAAAACAAAGGGAACAACAATGGGTCCAACGCAAACAGGTGGAATGAAGAGTTTTGCAGAGTAGGGCGAAGGATAACAATCAAAATTAAGTGCAAAATAATTGAAAAATATGAGGGTATACGCTTGGCGGAAGAGGGAATAAGATATGCACCATCCTTAAGCAGAAGGACGCAATTAAGGATGAGATGCCTTCCAAAGGAAAAATCTAGAGATCTAGAGATCTAGATATATATATCTATATCTAGATATATATATATCTATATCTAGATATATATATCTATATCTATATCTAGATATATATATATATATATATATATATATATATATATATATATATATATATATATATATATATCTATATCTAGATATATATATCTATATCTATATCTAGATATATATCTATATCTAGATCTAGATATATCTATATCTAGATCTAGATATATCTATATCTAGATCTAGATATATCTAGATCTAGATATATCTATATCTAGATCTAGATATCTATATCTAGATCTAGATATATCTATATCTAGATCTAGATATATCTAGATCTAGATCTAGATATATCTATATCTATATCTAGATCTCGATCTAGATATATCTATATCTAGATCTAGATATATCTATATCTATATCTATATCTAGATATATCTCTAGATATATCTATATCTATATCTATATCTAGATATATCTATATCTAGATCTATCTATATCTATATCTCAATATATCTAGATCTAGATATATCTATATCTAGATCTAGATATATCTATATCTATATCTATATCTAGATATATCTATATCTAGATCTATCTATATCTATATCTCAATATATCTAGATCTAGATATATCTATATCTATATCTAGATCTAGATATATCTATATCTAGATCTAGATCTATATCTAGATATATATATATATATATATATATATATATATATATATATATATATATATATATATATATATATATATATATATATATATATATATCTAGATATATATATATATATATATATATATATATATATCTATATCTAGATATATATATATCTATATCTAGATATAGATATATCGAGATCGAGATATAGATATATCTAGATCGAGATATAGATATAGATATAGATATAGATATAGATATATATAGATATAGATATATATATATAGATATAGATATATATATATCTAGATATAGATATATATATATATATATATCTAGATATAGAGATATATATATATATATATATATATATATATCTGGATATATATATATATATATATATATATATATATATATATATCCATCTCCCCATCTCCCCATCTCCCCATCTCCCCATCTCCCCATCTCCCCATCTCCCCATCTCCCCATCTCCCCATCTCCCCATCTCCCCATCTCCCCATCAGAGAGAGAGAGAGAGAGAGAGAGAGAGAGAGAGAGAGAGAGAGAGAGAGAGAGATAGAGAGATAGAGAGATAGAGAGATAGAGAGATAGAGAGATAGAGAGATTTGTGTGTGTGTACACGTCTATAGGTATGTGTCACAGCTGTAGATGCAGGAGTATTTTATAGCCATAAAATAGTTTGAGGGTTGAAGGCGTCGCCAGAAAATGCACGGACCGCCGTTGGTATTAAGAAATATCAACATGTAATGGAAAAAAGAAGATGAGGCCTGTAAAACACAAAAAAAAACAGATAGACCTGCTGCCACTGGCTGATGCCTGACGGTTTCATCATGAAAAATAACATAAAAATTTCAAATAAGCGCCAACAACATCAGACCAAATGCAATCCCTCCATATTGCTCCGCCTCGACGCCCCACTCCGTTTTAATGCAGAAGAAGAGGCAATTCCCTGAGTTCTTCCACTTTTCGCCTTCATTTTCATGTCTTCCGGTTTCTACTAATTTTTTTTTTTAAATAACCAAAAATCGCAGTGCATTGAATTCCCAATAGGCGAGGTCGAGATATTCGAGGGAACACTGTAACGGTACTCCAAAACGTTTCCGCTTGCAGTTGTAACTACAGAGGCTGGGTACTTTTTCACCTTTCCCATTTCTTTGGGAGAAAGTGAATATTTAACCCTTTCGTCTTCATTTAAGAAGACAGGCAATTGATTACATAAAGACAGAACAATGTTACATAAAAGTCACTTAAGCATCTTGATAGCAAGGTTTGATGCATATTTTTTGGTGCAGGATTATCCATCATTGGCACTTCTGGGAGAGAAACTAGCAGAAAACAACATTTTCCTCATATTTGCCGTGACTAAACGGTTATATGTCATTTATAAGGTATTTAACCCCCACTCCCCCATTATGGCTATTTTATACATTTGTGGTAATACCCCTGGTCTTCTAATGCTGCATGTCCTGTTCCTTCCATTTCCATGTCTTACAAAGAATTTCACAGTACTCATACCGGGAACAACAGTGGAAATTCTTGACCAGGACTCAAAGAATGTCATCCACCTCATCATCACAGCCTACAATGTAAGCAAGCAGCTTTCTGTTGTGCCTTTTTAAAAATATACATTTAATCAGTGCATCAAGCATGTTGCTCAAAGTTCCTCTCACATTCTTGAAACATCTTCATTTGAGGGAAGAAGATATTCCATATAGATGAATGGGAATAGTTGTTCGCCTATGTGAGGCCAGTGTTTTGTTGGGCACCAGTTGAGTGTTCACCCCTCAGCTGCGGTTGGCTTTAGATCTTACGTATCCCTAATGGGGTAATAGAGAAATTGAATTAGTGGCAAAGAATGTTTACAGTATGGCCCGTGTATAAGTTGCACTAGCTAAAGATGCTAAATGAAACGTGCTACGTTTGTCCAAATCGTGCAACGACGAGAGTTGAATTTTTTTTAAGGTGGCCAGAAATGGCTGTCGGATCCTACTAGACACCCAGGCGGATAGTTCCACTCCAGAATGCCTCTTCATTTCCGATTCAGGGTCTGCAGGCCTTCAACCATTGTGGGACGTGTCGTTGTGAACAGAGGTGTAACATTTCCAAACATTCCACTCACGTCCCCTGCTCCACCACAAGCATATCAACCATCCGAAGCGTATTAACCGCTTTGCGGTCCTGGAAAGCAGTGAGACTGGTGGCTGCCAACTGTTCCTTCATTGGTACAAATCCCTGCTCTGTTTGTCATTGCTGTCTGTTGCACGTCCTCAAGTGCCCACAGGTCAGTTGCAGCCAGGGACCACTGTTCATTGATGTTTCACTTATTTAATCCTGGAAATTCTGGTGGTTGGAAGACCAAAGAGCTGTTGAAGGACAACAAAATCAAAAATAACTGCATAAGAATTAAAACAAGCTAGCATCCATTAAATCAAAACAATTGCATATCTGGTAAATCGAGCAACACTTAAAACAATTGCGAGTATCTTCGGAGGTTGATTCGATATCGCCATCTTCTGGGGAATCCAAGTCACAATAATTTAAGAGTTCCTTCCCCAAATCTTCGTGTGAACTTGTGACTGGTTGAGGCGTCGAGGTTTAATCCAAATTAAACAATCAACAGTCCTTGGATACACGTGAGAGAGGCCAGGGCAACAATTAAGCGTCCTCAAAGCCAGCTGCACAGGGGAGTGACATTGAAGCTTGTTTTGGTAACAATTAAAGTACACGTTTGTCAAGCATATAATGATTAATATTTCACATATACAGACTCTCCCCTACTTACGAACGATTTACGTATCGAGCGCTTGTTCATAAGTTGAATTTGTTCGTAAGTTGATTCAGTGCTATATTTTGTATTATAATTAATGTTTAAGGCTTATATAAGTAATATTGAAGGTTTATGTAAGTGCATTTGTATGTTTAAGGCTTGTATAAGTAACCAGCATTGTTTCGTACTGATTAAAAAACTTTTAATAAAATGGAGAGAATACATACAGTACTGTAGACATACATTAGAGCAGTGATTTTCAACCACTGTGCCGCAGCACACTAGTGTGCCGTGAGAGATCGTCAGGTGTGCCGTGAGAAATTATCCAATATCCTTTTTTTTAAATTAACATTTATTAATAGTTTTCTGCAAATATGATGTCATTGTCCAGTGTCCGTGCTGTAAAGGCTGGCAGCGTAATGTAATATTTGTCCGTGTGGCAACACGTAGTTGATTGCCTCGTTCCGCCAAGAAAATTAGTGATGCACCTAAGAGGCCGTGGTGACAGTCATGGAGAAGTTTTTAAAAAGGACAACTGCAAACTCCGAACTGGGCCCTGGACAAGATTCTGACCCGGATAAAGGCCCTAGTATGAGTGGTGGAGAAAAGAAAGCAAAGACGGTGAGCTCAAGGCAATATAGTGAAAGCTATCTTTCGTTTGGATTTACTTTCACCGGGGATGAGACGACACCTATTCCGTTATGCCTGGTGTGTGGCGAGAAGCTATCCAACAGCGCCATGGTGCCAAGCAAGCTTAAACGCCATCTCCAAACGAAACACCCGTCGCTTCAAAACAAGCCGATAGACTATTTTGTTCGCCTGCATGTAAACACAGAGAAACAGGCAACGTTTATGAGAAAAACCACAAAGGTAAATGAGAAAGCGCTCAAAGCTAGTTACCTAGTCGCCGAACTTGTTGCTAAATCAAAAAAGCCGCACACTGTGGCAGAGACATTAATACTACCTGCCTGTAAAGCCATTGTCAACGAGATGCTCGGCCCTGATGCGGCTAAAGACATAGATAAAATCCCGCTCTCTGATAACACAATTGCCAGGCGTATTGATGACATGTCTACAGACATCGAAAGCCATGTTTTGGAATAGATACGCATCAGTAGGAAATTTGCGTTGCAAGTTGACGAGTCTACGGATATTAGTGGACATTCTCAGCTCTTGGCCAATGTGCGTTTTGTGGATGGTGATGCCATTAGAGAAAACTTCCTATTTTGCAAGACACTGCCAGAAAAAACAACTGGAGAGGAAATTTTTCGGGTCACATCGGAATATCTTGACCAGGGAGGACTTACGTGGGAAAACTGCACAAGTGTGTGCACTGTTGGAGCTGCAGCCATGGTCGGGCGCACCAAAGGCTTCGTGAGTAGAGTGAAGGAAAAAAACCCAGATCTGATTATTACGCACTGTTTTTTGCACCGTGAGGCCCTCGTTGCGAAGACTTTACCAGTAGAACTGGTTCCTGTGTTGGACGATGTGGTGCGCATAGTGAACTTTGTGAAGACACGACCTCTGAAAAGCCGTATATTCGCATCTCTGTGTGAGGAAATGGGAGCGGAGCATAAAGCCTTATTGCTCCATACGGAGGTCCGATGGTTGTCGCGCGGTAAGGTGCTGACCCGTGTGTATGAGCTGCGAGAGGAACTTAAAATGTTTCTGACAAATGAGAGGTCTGATTACTCAAATCTGTTTTCAAGTGATGAGTGGTGCGCAAAGTTGGTATACCTGGCTGATATATTTCATCATCTTAATGAACTGAACACAAGGATGCAGGGCCGAAATGAAAACCTGCTTACAAGCACAGATAAAATAAATGGATTCCGTTTAAAGGTGCACCTCTGGCAACATGTGCAACGTGCCAACCTGGAGATGTTCCCACTCACAGACAAACAGCAAAGCAACACTGCTGCACTGTCTGAGGTAATAGGTAAACATTTGAAAAGTCTTGAGGAGAAGTTGTCATTTTATTTCTCTTCAGCCTCCACTGAATGCTTTGACTGGGTTAGGGACCCATACAGCTCGGCATCAGTTGTTGGAAAGGACATGACTTTACAAGAGCAGGAGGAACTAACTGAACTGAAACAGGATCGTGGTTTAAAACTAAGATTTGCTGATCTTCCTTTGGACAGTTTTTGGTTGACTGCTGCCAAGGAGTTCCCCATTCTGGCCAACAAAGCTGTTCTGACATTGCTCCCATTTTCCACAACATATCTGTGTGAGCTGAGCTTTTCAAGCCTAACTGCTATAAAAACTAAAAACAGACAGAGACTGAGAGCTGTTGAAGAAGAGCTTCGTGTGTGTCTTTCTTCTATTCCTGCCAGGATATCGGCTTTGTGTTCATCTAAACAGGCCCAGGTTTCACACTGACTGAGTATAAATAAATTGAGAAATTATATTGTAATTAAATATACTATACAGAGTGTCATTTTGTAAAATTTTTGGTTAGTGGTGTGCCACAAATTTTTCCAATGTAAAAAAATGTGCCGTGGCTCAAAAAAGGTTGAAAAACACTGCATTAGAGAGGTGGAGAGAGATTTTTTAGAAACTGGCCGAAAGAAGCTGTCTAATGACGATTGCACAGTGTTCTTTTTTCATCATAAATGATGTGTTAGCACTGTATGGCATCATTCAATTGATTTGTGCAACGTTCAACATTTGGGTCCTGCTGTGGGATCGAATCCATATACATTCAATAACTTCGTATCAAAGGAAACACACAGTCAGTCGTGATGAGATTTACCAGACTTCCGCTGAAGGAGAAGGTCAGAGTAGCCAGCGCTGGGAGATGTGTCCATCCCCCAGCCTGACCAGTTCAAATCCCTGGCTACCCCCAACAGCTGAGCTAGTTTTATTGTCAAAGATCATGTGACATAGGTGAACAAAGAAATGGGCGTGTCATGGTAGATGACGCGCCCCTAACTCAGGTGTCATGATGGAAATTTCCTCTAGGCTATGCAAATTCTATCCTAGTGACTACTCTAAATAAAAATATAAAGAATACATTCTATACTCCACACCTGCTGCTCGATATTTGTTTATAAATGGTTCTGACGGTCAAACGATTCAAGTTGTATTCCCGTGCAACGCCCTCACCCACATCAAGCTTCTTTATTATTACCACTTTCGTTTCAAATGAAATGGCCTGTCTCTTCCTCGCACTTCCTTCACTAAAAGCCTTTCGCTTGTCACCAACCATATTGAATAATGGATGCACGAGATATTTAATGATAAAAATTTAAAAGGTTCTTTGCGGACTGTCACGCACTTCCGCACTGCAACGAACTAGGCAGAGGAAGGTGGATGCTGGGTGAGCTGAGCTCTCATAGCGCCAGTCCTCTATTAGCGGCGGAAAAAGGCGCGCAATACAAAATCAAACTTACGAACATTTTTCGACAAACGCAATTTGCAGACATGTTCGTATGTACCGTTGTCTGTAATTTGAAAGTTCGCAAGTAGGGGAGCATCTGTACATATAATTAATATTCCACACATACATATAATAATTAATACGCACATAATAGTACCCAAAATAACTCCAACATTCCCCCCTTTATTATATGTTTGCACATGATCTCAATTAAACTTCTTTTCGCCTTTATTCTACTAATTCATTTTATGGCAAATACAAATGTACTTGGAGAAGTCCCTCGTCTCGATCTTTACCAGGATTCACCTTGCTTGCATTTCTGGCCTGAAAAAGGAAGAACAAAATCATTCTCGTTCAACTCATTTTCATAATTTGCAGAATCCGGGACATCAATGTTACCACCAGTAGGCTGTCTAATGAGCAGATACAGTCCTAGTAATTCACAATTTGTTAGAGCTGTATCAACCCTAAGTCGGTCTAGCAAAAAGCGTAAGCAGGGGATAAGACAATAATAATAATAATAATGATAATAATAATCGAACATAGGCCCTGGCGTCATCTTCAACATCGAAAGCCTGTTTGTCATCACACCAAGAAACTGCATGACGAAATTGGTAAATTATCACCAGCTACAATAAAGACTCCATCGGGGTGGTCAATTTGTTATTTGTTTACAGCCGTTAGCAGGAGGTTAAGTTCCATGTTAACATTCGCATTCGGAGGTGTATAGATTGTCGTTACTATGACAACCGTTAGCTCTCTCGGTAACTAATATGGCCTACATCGTATTGCCCATAGCTATAAATCCATGGAACAGTGAGTGTCAATGATCCTACTGTCACAACGCCATTCATAGTGTATAAACATGCAAAGTCCTCCTCCTTTGCTTTTGCCCGTTAATTCTTTTGAACGCTCGTTCCGAAAAAGCGTTCGGCTAGCTAGTGATACTGCAGCGTCGGGGATATGCGGGTGTAGCAATTCAAAGTTTCAACTCATCCGTTTTGTGGGTGATGGATCAGGCGTTGGTCAAAAAGATACTGGGAAGTGCTGCTTGGTGTGGTTGTTGGCATCTGCGCTTTTGCCTCCTCTCTCTTCGCCGTCTGCAACGTACTTTGAGTGGGCTGGCTATCCACGGAGATCCCAGAAGCCTCAATGTGTTCTCGATGATATCGTAAGCCTTGATGTGTCCTCGATGATATCGTAAGTCTGTTAGTAGTTTGTTGTAAAATCGGATATATCGCATCTCCTTCTGATAGTGATTAAATCCTGGCGACTGTAGGATAACGAACGACACTAAACTGGAGAGAATCGAGCCGCTGCGTCAGTGCGCGCCGCCATCTTGAAGTTTAGATACCCACACAGTGTCAAAGTATTAGCCGAAACAGCTATTGATATCACCTCGATGAAAGCCAATTGTTTTACATTTGCCGAAGGCCTTAAAACACCAGTCTGCCAGAAGGTTCAGGGTCAGGCCTTCAACGGCTTAGGTGAGGGACCCATTGGGTGTTATTGAGTGCAACTTTTTTAAACATACCTGTCAACCTCTGCCGATAACTTCCCTTATAATTGATTATGAATCCCCGTTCAAACCCCCCAAAAACCTTACAAACACCGTACAACGTATTTTTACTCGCGGTAACTCGTTTCTTACAAGGTGGCTCCTCCATGCTTGCTTCAACGATATTTACTCTATGTATATGTCTATGTATGTCATCCTTTATCGATATTGCCGTACGCACCGCCAAAAAATACATACGATTGGGGATAATTTTTGCTGGTATACCGTGACAATAGTAACGATCGATGACTGTAGCGTGGTTGGCTCCCAGCCTACGAGACTATCTGGATTTTAGCCAAAATGGTCTTGTTGAGATCGGTTTTCATAAATATTAGCGATTTAAAAAAAATCCCCGTACAAAAGTTGGTGTACGGCGTACATGATTTGAATTGGTAAAAAACGTATAAAATGTGTATAAAACGTACAAGTTGACAGGTTGAGCCCCCAGGCTCCTGGCATCACCATTGGTCCAGTCTGTTTCCTAGTGAGAAGCAGTCTCCTTCTGCCAACCCAAATTCAATGCATTCCCTTAAAGATTTTTCTTTTTATGTAGTCAGCCAGATTAGCGTCCTCATCCAGTTCCAATTTGGGTGCCATAATCTATATATCAATAATCTTTGAATTTCAAACTGTGCACTGATATGCCGAGCACAGGTCAAGCATGCTCTGCAACCAACTTAACCCTATAAGTTGTGTACTGGCACCGTACCAAGGCCACCATTCCCCCTGTCGAGACATAGGACTTCCCATGACTCAAGATAGCTTTGTTAAAAGCAGCTCACCCAAGTAATCTGAAGTACCATGTTTTTGCTTTTGTTTTTTCGTCAGTGTTCCCAAATGTCCTATTCCGCGGGGCAGAACATTTATTTATACACGTAAAAGTTCACGTGGAGTACTGCTGCTGCATTCTCATCAAAATTTTAATTTGGCAAAATTATTTTTGTTTTTGTCCTAATCTGCCGCCGCCATCTCCAAAAGGCTTATTCGCGGTTTCAGAAATCAATTTCAATTTTAGAAATTCTTTTCCACCTTGATATTTGATTGATAGATTATATCTTGGTGGCCAGCCAATCAAAAACACAAAAAGACAGACCATCATTCACACTCATAATCAGAGGAATTTTGAGTGTTCAACCAGTCTAGCATCCATAATTTTGGTTTGTGGGAGTAAACTGGAGTACCCGGAAAAAACCCACAAATTCTCGAGGGCACAAGGAATACTCCACACTCTGGAAGGTCTGATCCACCCTGCTTTCATTAGTTGATCTTAGAACCGTAAGGTTGATGCGCTAATCACTAGTCTTTCAATTTGTGTCGTTTACCCATACATCAGTGACCCGTATATTTTCATCACAGGTGTAAACCACCATCCCCAGTGGGGCTTCTTGGTAGTTCATCCCCTTTTGCTGCACTATCAGCAATAATCCCACTAGAAGGAACTAGGTAATTAATGAATTATATTCGCGTGCCACACATCTACAAATAAAAAGTTGTTTTGGAAGTTCACTTGGTCAGCCGTGGTCAGCCGGCATGAGCAACTGCCATGCAAGTGGCTGTGATTAACTTGCCAATAATGCAATAACGGAAAAGTTGTGACACATTGAAACACCCATACTCACCCCCACACAGTATATTAACTTTTTTATTAAAGTTACAGTGTTCCCTCGGTTATCGCGGTTAATGGGGACCGGGACCACCCGCGATAAGTGAATTTCCGCGAAGTAAGGATGCCCCTTCAAAAATGCTCAATTTGAATTTGATTTTTTTTTAACCCCCCACCTGTATACAGTACACCATATAGAATACGGGTAGAGAGAGTGAAATTCATGTTATAACAAAAAAACTGTAAAATATGTTGACTCAATGTAATATTTGTATTTTATTTATTTCCAAAAATATCTGCAAAGCTCTGAATCCGCGGTGGCTGAGCCGCGAAGTAGCGAGGGAACACTGTATACCCTACGTTAATGCTATCAGTTAAGCTGTTTGTACGCAGAATTGTGGTTGCAATAGTTTCGCCTCTAAAGTTTGTTTTAGTAGTCGTCAATGTATCTCGTATCCCGTTTGAGTTTTGCCCATTCCATTTATTCCTAGACAACCCATCTACTTAAAGCATTGCTCAAAGGTTGATATTTTCTAATTTGGAGGTGCTATTTTTGAATATAATTCCAGCACTTTCATACCATGAAAGGCCCCTCCGGATTTTGGGCATCCAGTGCCAAATAGTGTCTATTTCACATTTCCCTTGAATTTGGTTTAGATATTGGATTCCCATTTCCCAAATATTCCAGAATTCATGCGCCAACGCATTTTGTCAAACCCAAAGCAAACAGCATAATCTGTTTCTTAGCCAGATTTTGGAAATAGGAGAATTGCTGCAATTCAAACTTATCTAAGCTTTTCCTTGCCAATTGTTAACTCTAACATTAAGGCGCATTAACCCCATAATTGCAATGCTGTAAGTTTTAAGCTAAAGTTCTCTTAATTTGTATGCCCTTAAAGCAATGGAAGCAATGTCATTTGGTAGTAACAATTGATCAATGCTTATCCAATCTGAATATCCTAATAGTCATCACTATGCCAAAGCATATTTCCCCCACTCAGGACAAACTCGGAATGACTTTTGTGCACTTTAAAAACACTCCATATTTCTTCATTCCTAGGGAAACTGTTCAAATAATGAACCAATTATTCTATCTAAACAAGCCATAAAATTTACCTAATTATTTGGATGAATGCCATGAATTTTCTCATGCCATTTCACCATTGTTAATTTCATGTCTGATATCATTAACAACCAAATAACTTTTAATACCTAAAATCTAATTCGCAAATCGCCCCATACGTTGTTTACTTGAAATAAGAACTATTTTCTGTAGCTCACTGTTACCTCAATAAAAACCTTCAATAATTAATTTAGAGAAACCGATTTTCTACCAGGCATTTCCTAATTACAAATTTCAATGTTTAATAAAGGACCCACAAATAGTCACCAATTTGCCATAATATGGTAAATTTTCTGATCCGTTTTTTTTTTTCCCAGCCAATCTCTTATGTTAAACTATTTTGAACAAAGCAACCATTCAAAAGCAGTTAATATTCTTTTATCTTCCAAAAGCTACTTTTCTTTTATTAAAAGCCCTTCGAAATCCACAAATTTGTCAAAATGGCTATCTTGCTCTATTCCCAATTCGAATGTTTTTACGAAATCAATCTTTTACCAAACAGATTGTCTATCATCTTTAAAGACATTTTTTTAATCCGAAAAATAACTGACAGTAATCGCAGAACCCAGGAATTCCTGCAGACCAAGTTTTGCTCTTATTATGAATTCCTTAACGAAAGCACGCTGTTAGCCGCCAACTCTGCCTTTTAGACTCACAGCATTCCTCCCCTCGCACACACATCTTATCTGTCACAAATTCCTTGTCTTGCTTTGTTTACAAATGCCTCCCCAGCAGGGTGTCATGTTTGAAATGTCGCTTTTTAACTGTGCATAATGTTTTTTTAGAGAAGACGACCATTAATCCATAATAAGCTAAATTCATTCCTCACCCGATATCCAACCATATCACAATATTTTGCAAAGACCCCATAATGAAAAGATAATGTAACTATATCATAGCAAAAAAGCATTTTTACACACACCAGTTTGCTTCAGAACCCCCAAGGCCAATTGATATCTTCACGAAAGGGATCCAAATATTTTAGTCGCTTGTGCGGTCCGGGCACACAAGTTGCATATTGAAGGACTGCATATAAACAAGCTTCTGTTTCTAGCACAGTCCAATCGCTCGCCCCCCGTATGTTTCAAGACTCCCGCGTCCTAATCAAATCAGCAGCCACAGTAAACAGAGCGCTCCCCCTCCAAGTCGCCACATTATTTGGCATGTCTAGAGTATAATAAAAAGCGCAGGTTGGCAACCCTGCAAAACCTATAATTTGCCGTTTTGAATTAATTTTTGTCTTTTAACCAACATATTCCCACTAGCGGACGGGATCGAACCCAGTAAATTGACAGGACATTTAGGTACTATTAACACAGATATTTTACATGTCTCTCCATTCAGATCTCTTATCCAAACCAGAACTGTTTCCGAAACGGCGATGTCCTGACCACCTGCCGTTGTCGCAAAGTTGTATGCCTAGCACCTGGAATATCCATTTTAATTGCCGTTTTGCAAGCTCCAGTATCACACAAAAATTCCAATTGAATTCCTTTCACGAAAAATGTGATCTCTGGTCTAACCAAATCATATGCCAGTATCTCCATTAAATTTAGCTCAACATCCTCATATTCAAAGTCCTCATTTAAATCATTTTGAGCAGCATTTATAGAGAACCTCTTTTCCGGGCAATCTTGCGATATATGCCCCAATTTTCCACAAACCCAGCATGCAGCATTTTTGAAAACTCTGTTTCTGTTTAATTTACTCAATTATTTTCTTTTAATTTGTTGGCTAACATCCCTATGCTCTCGCCACCTATCTCGGTAAATATTTTCCCCTTCAGCCGAGGAGGCCCCGCTATCCTTTTTAACTTTTTTTTTTTACACAACGGACCTGTCTTATCACCCTCCTTTCTGTGGAACAAGCCGTTTCACTTTTATATCCATTCACATATTACATGTAGATTACCAATATGCTTAGTGCTACTGTTGTCTTCAGCTCCAGACTACTGAGCAACTGTGCGGATAAGCCTGGAAGAGTGAATCTGCATATACTCTAACTCAGTCACAGTCTGCAGAAGTTCCCTATCTTGTTGAAGACTTCCTGTGTGTGGTTCCAGTTTTTGTCCAACTTTACAACGTCTTTTTGAGTCTGTATCCGTTTTAGCTACCGCAACCAAGATGGCGCCGTTCAAGCGGCAGCCGGCGGCTGTAGCGCCGTCCACTCTTGCTTGGTTTGTGTTTTTGCGGCCTTTGTTTTAATGATTTGATTTTGTGATTCTTAATGATTCCATTTACTATGATTTGCTTTGTACTTTGTTCTTTTGCTTTGCTGTTCTGTCTAATCACCCCCTTGCTACTGCCACAATGAAATTTCCCGAATACGGGATGAATAAAGTTATCCAATCAAATTTTATCCCGCAGGTCTATTATTTTATGCATATTAAGCTGGACAGCAAACCCATATTTTTTTGCCATACATTGAGGTGTTTAGCCCTTGAAGCGCCGCCTTATTATTCGAGCTCCCCATTTTGAAGTGAGTTGGTGTGCAATTGGGTAGTAACTTTTTTTCTTTTCTGCCCTTCGTTTGTTTTCTACTAGGTTATCTTTTTTCTTTTCCGCACAACACACGCAACCCACATGTATACCCTCCCTCCCGCCTGATATACTTTCGGAGTTTTTAGTGCCTTCCGGACCACAGTACAGGACACCCGAACTCCCTTCATTTATAGACTCATGCTCTGTCTCTCACCTGTTAGGGACTAGTATTTACGGGGTTTTAATAGTCGCCATCCCCAGGACGAAAGTCTCATTTCTCAAAATGGACCTTCACATGCAATGCCTTTTTGCACAGTTGGCAACTGTCAACAAAGGCAAACATTCATGTGGCTCACCAGAGATGTCCTCAGATGTCTTTTTTTAGTAGTATTAGTCTTCAACCGTCATGAATCCAGGCGCTCTGCTGAAAATCCGCCCGCAAAGGGTTTTAGACGCCGTGGCCACGGTCTTTCCCAGATGTCGACCAAGTGCCCGGACTCCTCCGGTATGTTGACTCCCAGGCTCGTAGGACCAAAAATAATAGGTTCACCAATAGGTATTCCCAATTTCACCTTGAAATAGAAGAGACATTTGACTCAACAAGATTTCTTGCAAGAGAGAATCGATCCTCACGAGCCTTCTCACGAGATCATTCTAACGAATCGAAGCCTCTCCTACTCATTGATTAACACGCATCATTTATTACGTAACATTTAAGAATAAGCATCTCAGTTCCAAAACAATTGAAATCTGTCGGATCTTCAGAAGTCAAAACAATTGAGAGTCCTCCGGATCTTCGGTATGAAAGACCGTGTGAGAGGTCGATGTTTCTCAAAACAACTTTGATAAGTCCAGCTGGATAGAGGAGCGACCTTCCCGTTGTTTATCCCGGTTGCAAGTAAAGCGTTATTCATTGCGAGCAAATATATAATAAATGTGAGACTAATGAACCTAACACCCCCCTTTCCGGGCCCGCACTTTTTTCCATCTTTTTCCGCGACCTTGACGAAGCCATTCTGGTGGTGGGTTCCTCATTCGTGTGTTTTCAGCCCTCATTCATAATGCCGTTCTAACACATTGTTTCTTGAACAAAAAAAGTGTGGTGTTTTTACTTGGATTGTCTTAAAAAGAAAAAAACTTGATAAATAATAAATTACTTCCATTTAACAAAACAAAGTCTGTGGTTTCCCAGCACTTTTACAATTTTTTTATGGAACTTGGGATAAAATGTATTGATAAGTTCTACATGTGCAGGTGCAGAGCTTGTGGCTTTTCTTTGTCCATGAAAAACTGACTTACTACGCAAAAAGGCCATGTACCCCACAACTGTTTTATAATTCTTGCAAAACCTGGTCCTACAAATCTGCTGGTGAACTCCCTTGTAGAACATCCGCTCCAAGGTGGAACTGACAGTGTGGGACCAACCTGAGGATCTCAGCTTGTCTTTTACTGCCACATGCCAGGATGGCAAGCCACTGCCTGGCCTCAGGAAATGTACTGATTTAAAAATAGGTGACACGGTAAGTCTGTGTGCATGTCTCCTCTTTGCCTAATGACTTTTTTTTATTCCCTACCTACACGTACGCGCACCCACTACCACTTGCTTTGATAGCCATCTTTTCATTTAATTATATCATAAGAAACTAGGTAGGTCACAAACTCAAAAGGGTAAAAACATTCTAGCGTATTAAATTAAAACCCAGCATGCACCCTAAGGTATTGCTTTTGTCAGTGCTAAAAGAAAACGGTGAATAAATGTTTCAGAGAAGACAACAGGGTTTCTTACTGCAGAGCATTTTGGCACGGAAGGAATATGGCAACTGCCGCTCCTTTTCTTGTACAATTATGCTTTGACACAAGGACTATGCTTTTGATACATTACACTGTAACTGCCGATTTCCAAATTCAATGGCTCCGACCATGAGTTCATAAATCACCCGCATCCATTGTTACCTGCTATGTTGAAGATTTGCAGATGTTTTGTAATGCCAGTTTCATGGCCGTAACCACATCATAAATCTTTCATAATGCTATTTATTTTATTTTTTTTAATTCAAAATAGTTACCACTTGCTTAGGGTAATTGGAAGGGAATATTGTGGCCGTCTTATAAATGTTCGCTTCTTTCTCGGCAAAAATTGATTAATTAATGTTGCAATGACGTGCTACGCCTTTAGCATGGCACCATCATTATTTCGGTCACTGTCATGTCTCATTCTTTCTTGGCTTCATTGTCACTTAGGAGGCATTTTAAAGGATGATTCGAAATCTAAACGAACCTGGAATAGGCTTAGCATAGTTTTTCTGCCCAGGTAATGTGCGCAATTCAAAAAGTAATCCAAAGAAGCCAGGAAATGGCAAAACGTCAACCTTCTCGGTTCTTTATTTTATTCGGGCATCATTCTTCTATGGTGAAATATCGCTTTTTCTTCGGTGCTGATTTCCACCATCTTTCATTATTCCATCCACTTACCCTTGACTTTTTTAAATCAAAAGCATGCCGAATATTGGCAACACTCATCATGCTTTATTAGAGCTACAGTAAACCAGGGAACACGGTTGCCATCATATAAGGTGGCATACTAAATAAAATTGATGTACTCTTTTTTCCCCCTTCTGGTCAAAAATTGTAAATGTTTAATTGCTTATTAAAGTATAATTATAAAAATATTCTTTGTTGCTTTTCTATAATCTTTATTTTCTTTAATTTTATCAAGAATGCAATCCTAAGCAGATATGTTCTTAGAATTTCACAGAAAAACATTTTTTTTGGGATGGTGGGGTACAACAAAATAGAGAAGCACTGGTATAGTGACAAGGCAACAGACGCTTTAGAGGGTTAAATTTGCTTTCGTGCTGTTGTGTTTATATTACTAATAAAGGGCAGCTAATTGAGGTATAGCAGCCCCATCACAATTATAGCCTACAATTTAACAAGCAATAGTTAATTTTAGAGCCTGAGACAGAAGGCAGGATAAAACCGCAGAGTGATCGTGGTTGCATCTGACCCGAAATAACCCAGTTCTACTGACTCATGTACTCTTGTTACATCTTCGTTTTTAGTCGATAGTTTAGTTTTGAACACCCTTTTAAAAGATTCTATCATTTTGATTTGTGTTAAAAATCTTATTTGCACTTAAATGTGAATATAATTAACTTAAACTACCTTTAAAAACACAAAAAAATGTACTGGACGTATAAATAAATCGAGATTCCATTTATGTCCAGGAAGCATACTGACGTCGTTGCACTTAGCCCAAAATAGAACTCCCTGGAAATCTAATTGACGCCTATGTCCCAGAGTCATTTGGGATAGGCTCCAGCACCCCCTCCCACGACCTTAATTAGGATAAAGTGATTGAGGAAATGAAATGAGATAAATAAATGCTATAGGCTCCAAAATAGGATTTTGAAATTGGATTTAGGTTAAAAAAAAGTAAATGATTCATTGACCATCAAAATTCACTTGAAAAAAGAATTGGATCAGGAGTGCTTTTTGCTTCAAACTTACTTTTGAAGGAGTCAACCTCGCATGATTTTTCTTTTTTGCGGGCCACCGACAAGGCTCAGAAGTAATTCATGTAGATCTACCTCGCATTTTGGGAAATCTTATAAGTCACGGAAATGGGAATCAAGATTTTTGTGACCACAAAGAACTCATAAGATCTATTAAGAAGAGTCCTAACTATGCGCTTTGTTTTCCATTGCATAAAAATTCTAATTCTTGTTCAAAAGTCACAATTGGAGGAGTATGTACCATCGACAGAATTGACATGTTTTGACATTAGAAGCAATATGGCTGCCACAAGATCTTAAACTTCTGTTAAGACAATTGTCATTTCTGTAATTATATCCTGTTAGACTTAACATTAATTAATCTTTAAACCTCATAGAAACACTCTTTTTAGGAGCACGTGTTAAAATTTGAAACTGATTTCACCTGATCTGTACTTGTCCATGAAGACTGCTTTTCAATCTGTGAAGTCAAGTCTCAATTTGTTCCCTATTCTCAATCCAGGTGTCATTTAATGTGAGTGTGAAGGCACGAAGTTGTCATCCTCGTGGGACCGACCATAGTTTTACAATCAAGCCCGTGGGATTTAAAGACCGTCTGCATGTCACTGTCAAGTACCATTGTGAATGCAGCTGCACCCAGGCGGCCCAAATCAACAGCACGATCTGCAGCTCCATTGGTAACTTCTTTCTATGTTTGCTCATACATTGCATTGGGATTGTGTGGAAAGACAATAACTCATCATTAATTTTTTCCCATCCATGATTGGAAAAATACTTTCCTATACAGTGGGGCAAATAAGTATTTAGTCAACCACCAATTGCGAAAGTTATCCTACTTGAAAAGATTAGGGTAGGCCTGTAATTGTCAACACGGGTAAACCTCAATCATGAGAGATATAATGTGGGGGAAAATAAACTGAAAATCACATTGTTTGATTTTTAAAGAATGTATTTGCAAATCATGGTGGAAAATAAGTGTTTGGCCAGTCCCAAAAGTTCATGATAGGTTCACCAATGGGTATTCCCAAATTCACCTTGAAATAGAAGAGACATCTGACTCATAACCTGCCGGGTTTCTTGCAAGAGAGAATCAATCGAGGTTGATGTTTCTCAAAACAACTTTCAGAAGTCCAGCTGGATAGAGAAGCGACCTTCCCGTTGTTTATCACGGTTACAAGCAAAGGGTTATTCATTGCGAGCAAATGTGATAAACAATGGGAAAGGTGCTCCTCTATCCAGCTGGACTTCTGAAAGTTGTTTTGAGAAACATCGACCAATGTGAGACTAATGAATCTAACAGTTCATTTCAATACTTTATGTACCCTTTTTGGGCAATAACGGAGGCCAAACATTTTCTGTAACCCTTCACACACTTTTCACACACTGCTGCTGGTACGTTGGCCCTTTCCTCCATGGACATCTCCTGTAGCAGTGATGTTTTGAGGCTTTCGTTGGGCAACACAGACTTTCAACTCCCTCCACAGATTTTCTATGGGGTTGAGATCTGGAGACTGGCTTGATCACTCCAGGACCTTGAAATACATCTTAAGAAGCCACTCCTTTGTGGCCCTGGCTGTGTGTTTGGGATCATTGTGATACCTAAAGACCCAGCCACGTCTCATCCTCATTGTCCTTGCTGATGGAAAGAGATTTACACTCAAAATCTCTCGATACATGGCCCCATTCATTCTTTCCTTTACACTAATCAGTCGTCCTGGTCCCCTTGCAGAAAAACAGCCCAATGCATGTTTCCAACCCCATGCTTCACAGTGGGTATGGTGTTTGGGATCTAATCCATATACATTCAATAACTTCGGATCAGAGGAAGCACACAGAGTGAGTCGTGATGAGATTTACTAGGCTTCAGCGAAAGGAGGGGGTCAGAGTAGCATGTACTGGGAGATGTCTCCATCCCCCAGCCTGAGCAGTTTGAGTCCCTAGCTACCCCCAATATAAGATAGTTTTGTTAACAAAGGATCATGTGACATAGGTACAAACTTTAGGCGGGAAAAGGTAAACAAAGAAATGGGCGTGTCATGGTATTTGATGCGCCCCTAACTCATAAGTGTCATGATGGATATTTCCACTAGGCTATGCAAAATTCTATCCTCGTGACTACACTAAATAAAAGTATAAAGAATACATTCTATACTCCACATTCCCCCCCTATTGTAACTTTGAAAGAATTTACATCAAATACATGAATTTATATCCCTCCTATCCAGGTTCTAGAATACAAATATCATCAGCAGTTACTCATCAAGGGGTATGGATAACAATAAAGTCACTTGCCAAGGCACAGGCGAAAAACTCGAGGTAATTTTAGGGTTATTCGAGAAAAATTCCTCTGTGTCCCTCTTTATGGGCGAACACAATTTTTTTAAGTCAAGACAAGTACAATTACCCGGAGGACTCGGCACCGTGAATCGTCACACTTTGAAAGAGTGGGAGAATCTCCATTATGATTTGCCACACGGTGATACTGTATGTCACTGTAAGATACCAGCGTGTGCTAGATTGTATTTCATATCATACCTTTCATACAGGTAAACACACAGAAAATACAGAACCGTTACAAAATCGCAAGTTAGGGAGTTGCAAATTCAAACAGAATTGAGAACCACGACCCGTGTTGGTGATACTTTCATTTCAGCTATAGCATGTACTGGTTTCGTCTTGGATGAAGGTGCAGCAGTGTTCTCCCATCGTGGCACACGCACCTCCATCCTTGGCTGCAACTCCATTTTCATTAGGGCTTTTAAATCATCTGCTATACCCTGTAGTGCCTTGACAGTTTGGTTAATGCACACTCGTGTAATAGTTCAATGTCTTTACACGGAGCATAACTTTATCAATCCCAAGTTGGGAAAGTTGCGGCAGTATGATTTTCTGGGGGGATGGACGACAACTTATGGTCAACAGGAATACCACCATCTCAGATTGAATCATGTGGTTTGAATTGCACTGATTTTGATATCTTATCGCTTACTGTTCATTACCCTTAAAAGGAATGCATCTCATCTGCACAACTGCAGATTTAAGTGACGTCTAGACCCAGTGAATTCAGGATGTCAGGATACCACACATCTTCTTCATAGTAGTTCTCCTGATTGTTCTTTTCATACCATTTCACTCTCCTCTGCCGTAGGAGTAAGTCACCATCTTGTTTTCCAACTCGAGTCTCTGTGGGCAGGGCGTTCAGACACGCCCAGGCAGTAACTGACAGTGCAGTCACTGACCGTGCAGTCACTGACCGTGCAGTCAGTGACCGTGCAGTCGCTGACCGTGCAGTCGCTGACCGTGCAGTCGCTGACCGTGCAGTCGCTGACCGTGCAGTCGCTGACCGTGCAGTCGCTGACCGTGCAGTCGCTGACCGTGCAGTCGCTGACCGTGCAGTCGCTGACCGTGCAGTCGCTGACCGTGCAGTCGCTGACCGTGCAGTCGCTGACCGTGCAGTCGCTGACCGTGCAGTCGCTGACCGTGCAGTCGCTGACCGTGCAGTCGCTGACCGTGCAGTCGCTGACCGTGCAGTCGCTGACGGTGCAGTCACTGACGGTGCAGTCACTGACGGTGCAGTCACTGACGGTGCAGTCTCTGACGGTGCAGTCTCTGACGGTGCAGTCACTGACAGTGCAGTCACTGACAGTGTAGTCACTGACAGTGCAGTCACTGACCGTGCAGTCGCTGACCTTTCAGTCGCTGACCTTTCAGTCGCTGACCGTGCAGTCGCTGACCGTGCAGTCGCTGACCGTGCAGTCGCTGACCGTGCAGTCGCTGACCGTGCAGTCGCTGACCGTGCAGTCGCTGACCGTGCAGTCGCTGACCGTGCAGTCGCTGACCGTGCAGTCGCTGACCGTGCAGTCGCTGACCGTGCAGTCGCTGACCGTGCAGTCGCTGACCGTGCAGTCGCTGACCGTGCAGTCGCTGACCGTGCAGTCGCTGACCGTGCAGTCGCTGACCGTGCAGTCGCTGACCGTGCAGTCGCTGACCGTGCAGTCGCTGACCGTGCAGTCGCTGACCGTGCAGTCGCTGACGATGCAGTCACTGACGGTGCAGTCTCTGACGGTGCAGTCTCTGACGGTGCAGTCTCTGACAGTGCAGTCACTGACAGTGCAGTCACTGACAGTGCAGTCACTGACAGTGCAGTCACTGACAGTGCAGTCACTGACCGTGCAGTCACTGACCTTTCAGTCGCTGACCTTTCAGTCGCTGACCGTGCAGTCGCTGACCGTGCAGTCGCTGACCGTGGAGTCGCTGACCGTGCAGTCGCTGACCGTGCAGTCGCTGACCGTGCAGTCGCTGACCGTGCAGTCGCTGACCGTGCAGTCGCTGACCGTGCAGTCGCTGACAGTGCAGTCGCTGACCGTGCAGTCGCTGACCGTGCAGTCGCTGACGGTGCAGTCACTGACGGTGCAGTCACTGACGGTGCAGTCACTGACGGTGCAGTCACTGACGGTGCAGTCACCGACGGTGCAGTCGCCGACGGTGCAGTCGCCGACGGTGCAGTCGCCGACGGTGCAGTCGCCGACGGTGCAGTCGCCGACGGTGCAGTCGCCGACGGTGCAGTCGCCGACGGTGCAGTCGCCGACGGTGCAGTCGCCGACGGTGCAGTCGCCGACCGTGCAGTCGCCGACCGTGCAGTCGCCGACGGTGCAGTCGCCGACGGTGCAGTCGCCGACGGTGCAGTCGCCGACGGTGCAGTCGCCGACGGTGCAGTCGCCGACGGTGCAGTCGCCGACGGTGCAGTCGCCGACGGTGCAGTCGCCGACGGTGCAGTCGCCGACGGTGCAGTCGCCGACGGTGCAGTCGCCGACGGTGCAGTCACCGACGGTGCAGTCACCGACGGTGCAGTCACCGACGGTGCAGTCACCGACGGTGCAGTCACCGACGGTGCAGTCACCGACGGTGCAGTCACCGACGGTGCAGTCACCGACGGTGCAGTCACTGACGGTGCAGTCACTGACATCGTTCTCTGACATCGTTCTCTCTCTCTACATCTCTCTCTACATCTGTCTCTCTCTACATCTGTCTCTCTCTACATCTCGCTCTCTCTACATCTCGCTCTCTCTACATCTGTCTATCTCTACATCTATCTATCTCTCTCTACATCTCTCTCTACATCTCGCTCTCTCTACATCTGTCTATCTCTACATCTATCTATCTCTCTCTACATCTCTCTCTACATCTCGCTCTCTCTACATCTGTCTATCTCTACATCTATCTCTCTCTCTCTACATCTCGCTCTCTCTACATCTGTCTATCTCTACATCTATCTCTCTCTCTCTACATCTCGCTCTCTCTACATCTGTCTATCTCTACATCTATCTCTCTCTCTCTACATCTCTCTCTCTACATCTGTCTCTACATCTGTCTCTCTCTACATCTCTCTCTCTCTCTACATCTCTCTCTCTACATCTCTCTCTCTCTCTACATCTCTCTCTCTACATCTCTCTCTCTCTCTACATCTCTCTCTCTACATCTCTCTCTCTCTCTACATCTCTCTCTCTACATCTCTCTCTCTCTCTACATCTCTCTCTCTCTACATCTCTCTCTCTCTACATCTCTCTCTCTCTCTCTCTACATCTCTCTCTACATCTCCCTCTCTCTCTCTACATCTCTCTCTCTCTCTACATCTCTCTCTCTCTCTACATCTCTCTCTCTCTCTACATCTCTCTCTCTCTCTACATCTCTCTCTCTCTCTACATCTCTCTCTCTCTCTACATCTCTCTCTACATCTCCCTCTCTCTCTCTACATCTCCCTCTCTCTCTCTACATCTCTCTCTCTCTCTACATCTCTCTCTCTCTCTACATCTCTCTCTCTCTACATCTCTCTCTCTCTCTACATCTCTCTCTCTGTACATCTCTCTACATCTCTCTCTCTCTCTACATCAATCTACATCTCTCTCTCTCTACATCTCTCTCTCTCTCTCTCTACATCTCTCTCTCTCTCTACATCTCTCTCTCTGTACATCTCTCTACATCTCTCTCTCTCTCTACATCAATCTACATCTCTCTCTCTCTACATCTCTCTCTCTCTCTCTACATCTCTCTCTCTCTCTCTCTCTCTCTCTACATCTCTCTCTCTCTCTCTCTCTACATCTCTCTCTCTCTCTCTCTCTCTACATCTCTCTCTCTCTCTCTACATCTCTCTCTCTCTACATCTCTCTCTCTCTACATTCTCTCTCTACATCTCTCTCTCTCTACATCTCTCTACATCTCTCTCTCTCTACATCTCTCTCTCTCTCTCTCTACATCTCTCTCTACATCTCTCTCTCTCTACATCTCTCTCTCTCTCTCTCTCTCTCTCTCTCTCTCTCTACATCTCTCTCTCTCTCTCTCTCTCTACATCTCTCTCTCTCTCTACATCTCTCTCTCTCTACATCTCTCTCTCTCTACATCTCTCTCTCTCTCTACATCTCTCTCTCTCTACATCTCTCTCTCTCTACATCTCTCTACATCTCTCTCTCTCTACATCTCTCTCTCTCTCTCTCTCTACATCTCTCTCTACATCTCTCTCTCTCTACATCTGTCTCTCTCTCTACATCTCTCTCTACATCTGTCTCTCTCTCTACATCTATCTCTCTCTACATCTATCTCTCTCTCTACATCTATCTCTCTCTACATCTGTCTCTCTCTACATCTATCTCTCTCTCTACATCTATCTATCTCTCTCTACATCCCTCTCTCTCTGCATCTCTCTCTCTCTCTCTACATCTATCTCTCTCTCTACATCCCTCTCTCTCCATCTCTCTCTCCATCTCTCTCTCTACATCTCTCTCTCTACATCTCTCTCTCTCTACATCTCTCTCTACATCTCTCTCTACATCTCTCTTTCTCTCTCTACATCTCTCTCTACATCTCTCTACATCTCTCTCTCTCCTACATCTCTATCTCCTCTCTCTCTCTACATCTCTCTCTCTCTCTTCTCTACATCTCTCTACATCTCTCTCTCTACATCTCTCTCTCTACACTCTCTCTCTCTACATCTCTCTCTCTACATCTCTCTCTCTCATCTCTCTCTACATCCTTCTCTCTACATCTCTCTCTCTACATCTCTCTCTCTACATCTCTCTCTCTACATCTGTCTCTCTCTCTACATCTCTCTCTCTACATCTCTCTTCTCTCTCTACATCTCTCTCTCTACATCTCTCTCTCTACATCTCTCTTTCTCTCTCTCTCATCTCTCTCTACATCTCTCTCTCTCTCTCTACATCTCTCCTCTACATCTCTCTTCTCTCTCTCTCTACATCTCTCTCTACATCTCTCTTTCTCTCTCTACATCTCTCTCTACATCTCTCTTCTCTCTACATCTCTCTCTCTACATCTCTCTCTCTACATCTCCTCTCTCTCTTCTCTCTCTACATCTCTCTCTCTACATCTCTCTCTACATTCTCTTTCTCTCTCTACATCTCTCTCTACATCTCTCTCTCTACATCTCTCTCTACATCTCTTTCTCTCTCTACATCTCTCTCTCTTCTCATCTCTCTCTCTCTACATCTCTCTCTACATCTCTCTTCTCTCTCTACATCTCTCTCTCTACATCTCTCTCTCTACATCTCTCTCTCTACATCTCTCTCTCTACATCTCTCTCTCTCTACATCTCTCTCTCTACATCTCTCTCTCTCTACATCTCTCTCTCTACATCTCTCTCTCTTCCTCTTCTCTCTCTACATCTCTCTCTCTCTCTACATCTCTCTCTCTCATCTATCTTCTCTCTCTCTACATCTCTCTCTCTTCTACATCTCTCTCTCTACATCTCTCTCTCTCTCTCTACATCTCTCTCTCTCTACATCTCTCTCTCTACATCTCTCTCTCTCTCTACTCTCTCTCTACATCTCTCTCTCTACATCTATCTTTCTCTCTCTACATCTCTCTCTCTCTCTACATCTCTCTCTACATCTATCTCTCTCTCTCTCTCTCTACATCTCTCTCTACATCTATCTCTCTCTCTCTCTCTCTACATCTCTCTCTCTAATCTATCTTCTCCTCTCTACATCTCTCTCTACATCTATCTCTCTCTCTCTCTCTACATCTCTCTCTCTACATCTATCTCTCTCTCTCTCTCTACATCTCTCTCTCTCTCTCTACATCTCTCTCTCTACATCTATCTCTCTCTCTCTCTCTACATCTCTCTCTCTACATCTCTCTCTCTCTACATCTATCCTCCTCTCTCCTCTCTACATCTCTCTCTACATCTATCTCCTCTCTCTCTCTACATCTCTCTCTCTACATCTATCTCTCTCTCTCTCTACATCTCTCTCTCTCTACATCTCTCTCTCTCTCTCCTACATCTCTCTCTCTCTCTACATCTCTCTCTACATCTCTCTTTCTCTCTCTACATCTCTCTTTCTCTCTCTACATCTCTCTCTACATCTCTCTTTCTCTCTCTACATCTCTCTTTCTCTCTCTACATCTCTCTTTCTCTCTCTACATCTCTCTTTCTCTCTCTACATCTCTCTTTCTCTCTCTACATCTCTCTCTCTACATCTATCTCTCTCTCTCTACATCTCTCTCTCTACATCTCTCTCTCTCTACATCTCTCTCTCTCTCTCTTTCTCTCTCT